>NC_032016.1:24880775-24883172 GCF_001865875.1 Lupinus angustifolius | reverse complement strand
GAGCTGGCATATGCTGCAAATCATAGTAAGGAGGCACACATGTAAGAAGTTCAATAACCGTACAGCCAAGACTCCAAATGTCAGAAGCAGCACACACACCAGACATTTCTATAACCTGGAAAATTAAAGCACAGTTATCTGTGATCACCCTCGAAAACATCAAATTAGAGACCACTTCTATAACCCACAATCCAAATTATTAGGTTTGCAGAAGAAAATCACACAATTAATACCTCTGGGGCCACCCAATATGGTGTTCCAACAACTGAATGAGTATTAACATCAGCCTCTGTTAACTTTGTTGCAACAACTGCATCATTCTATATCTTTTCATGCGAAACATATACATGGGGAACTGGAGCAGATAGTACCATTAAGCTAATAAGCAAAATAAAATTTCAATAGATAATGTGGTGCAGATACAACATTGAGATATAGAAATACCTTAGATGGAGTCCCAGATTTCAGAACTAACAGAATCACAGGGAGAAAGAAGCCGCCATTGCGTATACTGATTGACAACAAATATGTACGCAATTTCACTTCTCCATTCATTTATACATTTCGTATGATCTTATTTTGCAGTGGGAATGTTTTTCTTCTCAACCCCAATGGATGAATTCTCTAAAAGACTGAAACTTTAGTTTCTTGAGTTAGTGTACCACTGAAATTCAATTACTGGCACCTTTAGTAGCATTTCCCTTGTTTTATAAAATGTGACTCTGAATGTATCAAAGAAACTTGGGTGATTTTTACTTATTTTTCACTATGATAAATAATGAAATGGTTTTAGTTAAGGTAGCTATAATAGTTGAAACTTCAAGTTAATGTTTTTTTTGGGTACCATGAAGCGTATTCCTCACCTTTTATGGATGATTAATCATTTTGGTTAAACACAAATTAAGTGTTTGCACGCGACTATCAGGGAATGCACTGAAAAGGATTATAAGCTGTAATAATTGTTGAATTTCAATTGCAAGTTTTTGGTTGATCTGTCTCGTTTCTTTTTTGAAATTGCATACGGGGTTGTGCCATTACTTAGCTTGATTTTTTATAGGCTAATCATTTTGTTTGCATGTGATACTTGGAGCAGATGCTGGGAGATGAGATTGGGAAGGGAGCCTATGGTCGAGTTTTCAAAGGTTTGGACCTAGAGAATGGACACTTTGTTGCAATTAAACAAGTTTCTTTGGAGAATATTGCTCAGGAGGATCTCAACGTCATCATGGTACAAAATTAACAAAACTCATCTTAGCACCATTCTTTTGTTTTGTAGCTAAAAAAATATAAATTGGAAACATTAGAGACTTATGTCCAATTGTGTCTTTGATAATCCTATTATATTTATTACTAACTTGGGTGCTGTTTTACCTGTGACTATTCCACCATTTGATGGATGCGTCAATGTTTCAGCAAGAGATTGATTTGTTAAAGGTATTTCTATATCTCAATGTTGTATCTGCACCACATTATCTATTGAAATTTTATTTTGCTTATTAGCTTAATGGTACTATCTGCTCCAGTTCCCATGTATATGTTTCGCATGAAAAGATATAGAATGATACAGTTGTTCTTGTATTAAATTACTTGTAAACTGGCAGGTTCCAATTAGACCAAATGGAATATATGCTATTTGCCAGAAATAGGAAATTAGTTAATGGTATACATTTTTTTATAAATGATGTACATGTTTTATTTCTTAGGAAGCAGCGGTACACTAATAAGTAATAATGCATTAATGCCATCCATTTACAGTGTCTGTGATTCAGAGAATTAAAGTGGTTTTTTATGTGGTATCCATGTGGGTGAGCACATGGTTTTAGTGTAGAAGAGTTCCTCTTTCATATTATCAGAGGATTGAAGAGCTCTCCTATGCTGGCGTACTATTTTCAAATTCTTTTCTGTTGTCCCCATCTTTTTGGTTTCACAGAGAACCTCTTGTTCTCTTACCACTTTTCTACATTCTCTAGATGAATTCTGTTCTCAAATTTTCACTCTAAAAATATATATACCAGTGTTTATGTTCTCTGATGCTATAATAATTAGTTTATTGGCTTAATCTCGGGTTCTTATATTGTGCACATGTTTGTTAAATGATTACTATTTTACAGAATTTGAATCACAAAAACATTGTAAAGTATCTTGGATACTCAAAGACAGAGAGTCATCTGCACATAATTTTGGAGTAAGTGATCTCAATTTAAGAAGATTTAATCATTTGAAGGAAATTTAGTGGAGTTAATGGATTTGCTACATGTTTGTAACTTCTAGGTATGTCGAGAATGGCTCGCTTGCAAATATTATCAAGCCCAATAACTTTGGACCATTTCCAGAATCATTGGTTGCAGTTTATATTGGCCAGGTTTGTAGGTGTAAGACAATTCATTGAGGTTTTAA
>NC_032016.1:24859169-24880675 GCF_001865875.1 Lupinus angustifolius | reverse complement strand
AATGATACTATGATTAAATCTTCTTAAATTGAGATCACTTACTCCAAAATTATGTGCAGATGACTCTCTGTCTTTGAGTATCCAAGATACTTTACAATGTTTTTGTGATTCAAATTCTGTAAAATAGTAATCATTTAACAAACATGTGCACAATATAAGAACCCGAGATTAAGCCAATAAACTAATTATTATAGCATCAGAGAACATAAACACTGGTATATATATTTTTAGAGTGAAAATTTGAGAACAGAATTCATCTAGAGAATGTAGAAAAGTGGTAAGAGAACAAGAGGTTCTCTCTGAAACCAAAAAGATGGGGACAACAGAAAAGAATTTGAAAATAGTACATCAGCACAGGAGAGCTCTTCAATCCTCTGATAATATGAAAGAGGAACTCTTCTACACTAAAACCATGTGCTCACCCACATGGATACCACATAAAAAACCACTTTAATTCTCTGAATCACAGACACTGTAAATGGATGGCATTAATGCATTATTACTTATTAGTGTACCGCTGCTTCCTAAGAAATAAAACATGTATATCATTTATAAAAAAAAATGTATACCATTAACTAATTTCCTATTTCTGACAAATAGCATATGTTCCATTTGGTCTAACTGGAACCTACCAGTTTACAAGTAATTTAATACAAGAACAACTGCATCATTCTATATCTTTGCCTAAACCTTTCATGCAAAACATATACATGGGGAACTCGAGCAGATAGTACCATTAAGCTAACAAGCAAAATAAAATTTCAATAGATAATGTGGTGCAGATACAACATTGAGATATAGAAATACCTTTAACAAATCAATCTCTTGCTGAAACATTGACGCATCCATCAAATGGTGGAATAGTCACAGGTAAAACAGCACCCAAGTTAGTAATAAATATAATAGGATTATCAAAGACACAATTGGACATAAGTCTCTAATGTTTCCAATTTATATTTTTTTAGCTACAAAACAAAAGAATGGTGCTAAGATGAGTTTTGTTAATTTTGTACCATGATGACGTTGAGATCCTCCTGAGCAATATTCTCCAAAGAAACTTGTTTAATTGCAACGAAGTCTCCATTCTCTAGGTCCAAACCTTTGAAAACTCGACCATAGGCTCCCTTCCCAATCTCATCTCCCAGCATCTGCTCCAAGTATCACATGCAAACAAAATGATTAGCCTATAAAAAATAAGATCATACGAAATGTATAAATGAATGGAGAAGTGAAATTGCGTACATATTTGTTGTCAATCAGTATACGCAATGGCGGCTTCTTTCTCCCTGTGATTCTGTTAGTTCTGAAATCTGGGACTCCATCTTGTACCCGATGTGATTCGTGATGCTTTGATCTCCGTTTTGATATTTCCTCCTCCTTGTGCTTGTGGAAGGATTCTTCAACCAAATTCTTTACAGACTCTCTGAAACTTCTTTCTAAAACCTTAAACTTCAACTCCAATGTATTTTCCAACTCACATATACGACTTTCCGGCATTTCACAGATATACTTTTTCAACCTTTCTTCCATCTCCCTTGTTGCTGTTACAACCAGAAGAAGAAAAGAAGAAGAAAAGAAGAATCAGAACACACGGTTCTGTGTTCACAGAGGAGAAGAGAAAGAAGATATTGTGTTGTTGGATTAGAAGAATAGAAGTATGAGAGTGGAGAAGAAGAAGGAATTCAATGAATGAACAACTTGCTATTACTCAAGGAATTACAAAAGTATTTATACACATATTGCCAAAAATAGTAAAACAGAAAACCTGTCAACTAACTAAACTAACTGAAGTTTCTAAAACTGGAAACTAACTAAAAAACTGAATTACAATGGCTGAAACAAATGTATAAGGCAGTTACAGAACTGAGCTCAGTTAGTTATAGTTTCCATTTTAGTTTCATCACAGATTCTCTTTCTCCCTCTCTCTTTGTTCCTTCACCTTCTGGTATACTATCATTTTCCAAGTGTTCACAATATGATAGTGAGTCCCTGGCTTTAAGCTTGAGTTTAAGATATTGGAGTGATATTGGTTGGGATTGAAGAATACAGTAATTTGGCCTGTGAGTTTATGATATTTATTTATGATTTCAATATTCCAAAGACCTCGCTATATCATTACTGTTGAGGTTATTAGGGAAAGCAAACTGTTTCTGTGGATAATTTATTTTGAAAAGGGAAAAAAGATATAGTATTCATTATGACGAAAAGATGATTACAAAGACTTATGGCGATACTGTAGATAACTTATCTTCAATCTCAGGAACATTTTACAAATAGTAATATTCACAAGTCGGGCTGTAAGGGCTTATAAGTTTATGAAATCTACCTGATATTAATTAAAGCTTATTTGAAATTTGAATGTCCAAGCTTTTGTTATGGGTATTGAATGTTACAGATTCTAAATCTTTATGCGATTGAGATTCTATTCCCAATCCTTGTATGATGAATTAAAGAAAATCAAATTAGACACATTCCATGCTCGCTTTTAAAGGGAATGTTCGCTTTTATGAATTATTCCACAAATGACTTTCTTGTGGGTGTGTTATACTGCTGTGCAATCAAACCTAAAATCTTACACACACACTACACCATCTAAAGCAACATGTAAATGACAAAATACAAGAGTCGCGATAGTAAAATTGCTGAGCTATAATTGGTTGATTTCTTATCTAGTATACTTGGAATGGAAGTTTTGTAGAATTCTTCAAGATTTTAGAAGTTAGAACACAATATTCTCTTAAAAAACATTACTAAGTAGGATCATTAATTAACGGAATGAGCCTGCCCCAAATGACTCAACAAATTTAAACAAAGAAATTAAGCAAATAAGTAAGGGGGAGAATAAAGAGAGAGAAAGGAAGGTAAGAGAAGGGGCATAAAATATAAAGAAAATGACTTACTAATCCAACAAGACACGCGTTTTCTTGAAAATCAGTGTTGCCTTTAATTATTTGATTTATAAGCTGAAGCACAGAACATATGACCTGCAACATCCATTGGAGTTATGTATGGAATTACTAGCATGCAAAACATGCACAACACAAAGTACAATAGAGGGGAACAAAAATTTTGAAGGTTTGGTGAAAATGCACAAAAGCAATTACCTAGACAGATTTTAGCCAAAAAGGCAACATTTGAAACAGAAATATGAGGTGCCCACATCAATCAATAACCTAACACAACATTCAATAACATTCCAAACCCAGTTTAAACTACTAGAGAGAATATATGAGATGCCAGAAACTGAATAGAACAGAACACATTATGTGAAAGATGTATGATATTATTATACGGGGATAGGCTGAATAATAAATTAAAAAAAGCAGTTCACAGTATAAAAAAAAAAGAGGTCTTGGTACCTGTATAGGAAAATGGTTTTCTCCAGGAAGATTTTCGTCAAAGACCTGATACAGAAAACACAAGACAATGAAGAGTCAAAAGAATCTGTGAAAAAGAGAAACCAGCGATGAGGAAGAAGAGAAACGGGAGTGATAGAGAGAGAGCAGGAAAGTAAAGAGAAATGAATTGGAACTTTTATTATTCAATTGATAATCTGAAAAGTGAACAATGGATGATTATTTATAGGTGCTAATGCTAGCCCCTTGAACTTAAACTAATTCAGTTTATATAAAAACTGATTTAGTTTTATCCGCATTCTAACTAATCATCCAACCCTAACTACTATATTATTCTATTATACCCCCTTGAAGCTGAGGGTGCACAGATTGACTAGCTTCTTGAATGATGATCTTGGATCCTTAGTTGATTTCTAAGAGTTATGAACTGATTGTGAGGAAGAGGTTTAGTCAAAACATCAGCAGTCTGAAATGCAGATGGTATGTGCTTCACAATAAGGGTCTTGTTTTGAATTTTGTCCCTTACAAAATATAGATCCAACTCTATGTGTTTGGTTCTGCTATGTAGAACCGGGTTGTGAGACATAGCCACTGTACTTAGATTATCATTATCACAGAGTATATAAGGAGTGTTGAAGGGAACTCTGATTTCTTTAAGAAGAGATTCTATCCACATTAACTCTTGAGAAGCCAAAGCAAGACTCCTATACTCAGCTTCAGTGCTTGATCTTGAAATAGTGTTCTGCTTTTTGGACCACCATGTGACAAGATTAGGACCAAGATATAAGCCAACTTTAGATATCTATAAAATCACACACCTCTATAAAATAAAAGGCAGCAGTGAAATGACATGGAAAAAGTAGGTCTGAAAAGCTCACAATATATTTTTCGGATAGTATAAGAACTTTGTATTTACTACATACCACTGCAAAATATGCCCGAGAAGGATCAAATTTCCAACGATCCACATTCTCTCTCTCTCTTAACGCACCTACTGAAGATTCTCTGAAAGCTAGATTTGAAATCTTCTCCAGTGGCGCAACTTCAGCTGCTGCATTGCTAGATAGAGGCCTGTCAATATCAATGGGGTGATTAGCATCTGATCTCTGAGGGTTGGAGGTTGGAGCATGTGAAGGTTCTAAGTGATAATCAAGTACTCCACGCTTCACTTTATGTAGATCATGCTCATCTACTGAAGAGAACAGTGCCTCATTCTGAACAATAGAAGGATGTGTAGAATCTAAGATACCAGAATGTGCCCGTTGAGCTGAACCATCAATCAAAAATCCACCTCCATCTCGACGGAGGACTAACATGGTGGCCATTTCCTCATTTCAGGATTTAGTTGATGGCCATTTTTTCCGGGACTAACTCGGAGGCCTTCCAATCTTTTGTGTGCCATTTTTCGAGCATGACTCTATCATTGTTTTTAACTTTAGATAATTATCCTTTGATCGAAAAATAAAATTAGCTAAGTATTGTATTGGCGTTTAAAAGAGCACATATAATATTGTATGTATATGTGAAACTTATGTATCATAAATATTTTTTTGTTTTCGCATAAATCCTAATATCCTTATCAATATAAAACCAGTTTTTTATTACTTCGAGGTAAACAGGTAGGATGTTACAGTTTGAAGTTGTTGTGTTGTATTTTTTCTTTGGGATAGATTATCTTTATAACGAAATACTTTGTCGAGTTGCTTTGCATTTTTACTTGAAATATCAAAATGAAATAAAATTGTTAAAATATTTATCATGGAAATAAAACATCAATAGCCGAATGGCTTTCAAAATAAAAAATAGATTTTATTTGAAATTCAAATAACCTTATGAATGATTTTGTATGACCTTATGAATGATTTGGAGTTTAACCTTAAATGATATTTTTGTTCTATATTGGAGAAATAGAAAAGAAAAAAAAACTATATATTAAGGCTGATACTCGTGTCTTCAATCCTTTCCTTCCTTGGGCTTTGTTCAATCAATGCCTTGCTTCTTTTCCTATGCTATGGCTCACTTCACTTACCGGAGAAAGCCCAATCTCTTTTTAATGGAAGTGATATTGTTCATCCTAGGTGTTAAGGGGATGGGTGGATTTTTCTTGTCAAGGGGGATAAGAGGGGTATCTTGATTTTTGACAAAATCATATGGCTGAGAATCGATGATGAAGTTGTCATAAACTTACTATCAGAGTTTCACTAAAAATAATATCAGTTTCTGTCCCAGGATTAAGTTTTTTAGACTATAATGCCTATGACTAGGAGATGCATAAATTCTGATACGAGTATGTGAACTAGAGTTTCTTTATTTACCCCCTTTTGGGTAAAAAGTAACTTTTAGTTATAATGATTGTTAGCAAACTATCTTTTTAATTTGTTCACAGTTAAGGACATCGAGAATGATCTTGGTGCACAAGCACAGGATTGCTACATAGCAGTGGAGACTTTATGTGAGGTATAGTGGTCGGGTTGGTACTTTCAATACTTTGAAATCTCAGAATAGGATTGCCAAAATCTTTGTGCAAGGATGGTAAAACTGAGCATTGTTTTGCAGGTTCTGAAATCCAGACAACCTCTTATTGTCTATTTTCCAGACAGTTCACAGTGGTTGCATAAATCAGTTCCTAAGTCATACCGAAATGAGTTTTTTAATAAGGTTGAAGAGATGTTTGACAAGTTATCTGGCCCCGTAGTGTTGATTTGTGGGGAGAACAAAGTTCAGTCAGGATCAAAGGAGAAAGAACAATTTGTAAGCTTCATTTGTAATTTTTGGTCATGAAGAATATGTTTTAAATAACTGTGACTGAAAGACGTTCATTTCCATTTTGCAAATACTAACATTTTAAATTTTTTACTCTTGTCCTTAATCATTTATGTTGTTTGACAGACAATGATACTTCCAAATTTTGGACGTGCTTCTAAGCTGGTAATACTTGCTGTCTCTCTACAAATTTATGAGTTTCCTAAAATGTTCTATGGTTGATTGTCTGGGGTTCAAATTATGCTGCTCTAAAATCACTATTCGTTGTTTCTCAAATCCCAATAAACTATAGTATATTGCTAAGTGTAGTGTCCTGAAATTTATTCATCACTAAAGTTGATGTATTGTCTGTTGATCTTATCCTTCCCCAAATTATGTTAGATATCATGCTTCTTGTGTTTTATTATAATATATGTGATTTGTTTTCTTAGATACATGATGATATTTTCTTTGACTATATGCTACCTTCTGTGAAAATTAGTGGTCTTTTTTTTTCATTTAAAAAAGATAGCAAATTCTATGTGCCCAAGTGCACGTGTATCTGCGCTGTTGCTAGCTTTATCAACAGCTTAGTTGATTAGGGATGCAGAAACCAGGGGTCAATAAAATGCTAACAATGCAGGGTATTGGTGCACTTTGGGCATTGTGGAAATCATTAAAGGATTCTTTTTGGTCCCATTACTGAATTTGATTGTGTGATTGTTTACAGCCTCTGTCTCTGAAACGATTGACTGACGGATTTAAAGGGGCCAAGAGCTCGGAAGATGATGATGTTCAAAAGCTTTTCTCTAATGTTTTGTGTGTACATCCACCTAAGGTAATTGTTTTAAGTATATTTAGTGTCACCATGGATCACCAAAAGTAACTGCTTTGTCTACTCTACTATGAAGCACCAATAGTTCTAGGATTTTCACATGTCAAACACGATTGTCTGAGACATTCAAACATATCAGTACAATATTCGTACTACTACTGTAGGAACAACAACAATCAAGTCTTACTCCAACTAGGTAGGGTTGACTATATGAACCGAACGATGCCATAATGCTATCATAAATCATGTCCAAGCCTTAGCCCCATTACTAAGGAAGAACAATACCATTAATATTTGAAAATTGTCTCACCGAAGATATTCTATTAATTTGTTCAAGTTTATATCTGTAAATACACACGCACATTTTTATTCTATATTATTCTGTGCCCCTTGTTATGAGATATTTCTACAATAAAGTAGCAAGTTAAATGTCGGATATTCATATTGATTAGCAAAAATATATTTCTTCTAATGAATGAGAGTAACTTATCTTGCTCAAAGGCTGACAATGGAAATCTTCTAATTTTCCATGATTTGTCAAATAGATAGCTGTCTATTTGCTCATGATATTGTGGTTGCTAGGAATAAATTTGTGCTTCCATTTGCTTTGTCTCAGTTCTGTGTATTTATTATTATCTTCATTTGCATCCTGTTTTCATCTGAAGTACTGCATGGCACTTTGCAGGATGATAACCTTCTGGCAACATTTAAGAAACAGCTTGATGAAGACAGGAAATTTGTGATTTCACGTAGCAATTTGAATGAACTAAGGAAGGTAAGTCTCTGATTTCTGAAGCATTTGATTTACTCCTACCTCGATGATGGTTAGTGAAATACATATATAGCTGAATTTTCGTGATGCAGGTTCTTGAAGAGCATCAGTTATCATGCACAGACCTATTGCATGTAAATACCGATGATGTCATCTTGACAAAGCAAAGTATGAAACCGCTTCCAGATTTTAAGACTATTAACCTTATTCTTACATATGCACTTGTCCTTTCTTCCTCAACCATTGTATCTCTACCTTCTAATTTGCACTCTAGCGTCATGTCATGTTCAAACAATGTTTTTACATCATTTATTCTGTTTTCAGAAGCTGAAAAGGTTGTAGGCTGGGAAAAAAATCATTACTTGTCATCGTGCATGCTTCCTTCTGTTAAAGGAGAACGATTGTGCCTCCCCCTTGAAAGGTTTAAATTTAAATCTTATCATTTTGCATGTTTTTCGGTCGAATTTCAAAGCTCACTTGTTTTTTCCTGGTGTGAAGTCTTGAAATTGCAATCTCAAGGATGAAAGGGCAAGAAATTTTATCACGGAAACCCTCTCAGAATCTCAAGGCATGTGGTTTATTTTCCTGTTACCACTATAATTGATCTTAAAATGAAGGACTTTTAACCTTATGTTGATTTATGTTAATCAGAGCCTTGCGAAGGATGAGTTTGAGAGCAATTTCATTTCTGCCGTAGTACCTTCTGATGAAATTGGGGTGAAGTTTGATGACATAGGTGCTCTTGAAGATGTGAAGAAGGCACTTAATGAACTTGTTATTCTTCCAATGAGAAGGCCAGAGCTTTTCTCTCGTGGAAACTTGTTGCGGGTAATGAATCTTGTTTTTGGCATGCATTGTGAAGCCAAATCAATTTTGTTCAGTTTCTGTATTGTGTAAAATTTAATTTTTTTCTCCGCCCTGCAAAGGAATATTACTCTTTGGTCCTCCTGGAACCGGGAAAACTCTACTGGCCAAGGCACTTGCAACAGAAGCTGGTGCAAATTTTATCAGCATAACTGGTTCAACTCTAACTTCAAAGGTGATTTTTATTCTTCCACATTTGTCTGCTCAGTTGATAAATCTCTTGCAACTAAAACTTGAAAAAAATTGATGAATGATCCATGCATGGATTAGGTTGTAGCAGATCTGATAATTTTTGCTTTTCTCTCATAAGTTTCATCCTTTTCTACCCGATACTGGAGTGGAGTGTGTTATTAATGTATGTAAATAGAGTGGAAGAGTGATCTCTGTTAGCTTGTATTTGTCTCGATTCTTTATTTTAACACAGCTCGTAATATCCTTGCTCTATGATTTACTATAAATGTAGTTTCTGATAGAGGTCATGATGTCAGTTCACCTACATACTCAATCCCACCTAGTGGGATAAGACTCGGTGGTTGTGAAAAAACAAAAAAACAACAGGGAACAGCAAGCCATAGTGGCTCAAAAAAAATACAACAAAGAAGTCCGACCCCTTTGCATATTGTTAATTGAAAAAATAGAAGTTCTCTTCAAACAACCCTTTGCCTACCCTATGAAGAGAACTGCATAAGTAGCAACTTCCTTAAAACTATGGCTTCCTTCACCCTTCCAAAAGTTTTCTAACATTCGAGTCATTGTGTAAGGACACACCCAACACTCACCATGAACCCCGATAGTTATTCGATAATATATTACCCGTCTTTACAATGCAAACATGTGAGCTGCTGTTTCTGAAGTAGACCTGAGCATATCACATTAGGTTCGCTTTGTGAGGTCTGGGAGTCTACAAGTCATTTTTATCAATCCTATACGTATTTTGAAAGAAAGATTTGACCTTAGAGGTGGTTTTGGACTTCTAGACAGACTTGGGAAGAATGAACATCTAGATTAGAGAATGGCTTAGAAACTTGAAAAGGTAACTTGTAAAAGAACACACCAGAAGATACTACAATGAAAAGGCTCCTATCTGGGTAAGAGGACAAATGAGTAAAAATTAAGTAAAGGCATAGAGGCCTACAATTCACTTGTTTCTCTACTATCAAGTTCCGATGAAGTTTTCTCATTAATTAACCTCCTTGTCTCTATATGTGTGTGTTTGTCTGTCTGTCGTTCCAGTAGTTCACAGGTGTATTTGATCTCTTCATTTGTATGTGATATCTTATATCTTACATATTTGTTTTTTTTGTTGCTGTTACAGTGGTTTGGAGATGCTGAAAAACTAACTAAAGCCCTTTTCTCCTTTGCCAGCAAGCTTGCTCCTGTCATTATATTTGTTGATGAAGTGAGTGTCTTTTTGCATACCTTTTCTCATGAATTGCATGGTATACTAGAAAAGTGATGTCTTATTTTATGGTACATTTTAATCAATCCCAAACATTAGTTTCTAATTTTCAGGAATGCACCCATAAAATTCAAACCAAGAAAAGTCTAAAATCTGTTCTTTAAGCCTATAGTAAATTGGTTTCTGACTAGAATCTACATTATAGGTTGACAGTTTGCTTGGTGCTCGAGGTGGTGCCCTTGAACACGAGGCCACTAGAAGAATGAGGAATGAGTTCATGGCAGCTTGGGATGGATTGAGGTCAAAAGAAAACCAAAGAATCCTCATTCTTGGTGCAACAAACAGACCATTCGACCTTGATGATGCTGTTATTCGTCGTTTACCAAGAAGGTATGTAGTAGGATGTGTCCTAGAATGGTAGAATTGTTGGTTGAAGGGTTTTAACCACCGTGTTCTGTTTAATAGTGACATTTATTTTATGGTGGAAGGGATAAAACCGAAAACGAGATGGCCAATCTCCAAAAAAAAATAGGGAGAAGAAGTTAAGGGTTCGTTTGCGAGTTGGGTTTTGGAGGGGAAAGGAAGGCTTGAGAGTCATCTCACAAGTGTATTTCATGGCCTTGGAGCCATCTTTTCCCTTCCTTCCCCTCCAAAACTCAACCTGCAAACGAACCTTATGAAAACTAATAAAATAAACTTGACTGATTTTATTGATTGATGAAACATATAAGGTGCAATGCTTATATAGGAAATAAACCCTAGATAACTACTAAGACCAGCCCTACAAGTTGCATGATCGCATAACTAATAAGGATCTAGAATAGTTTTATAAAGAGTTTAGGTTAGTTTTATAACTATTCATTAGGCCCAACATCATATCATCCTGTCTTTTCTAAAGAGTTTATGTTAGAGTTTATCTATAGTTGGGGGAGGCCCGTGAATAGTTTTATACCCTCAAGCAACAGCCGTTTGGGCTTGCAGAATGGATAATTCAACTTGTCACGGGAAGAACAAGGGACAAAGGTTGAACTCCCAACCATGTCAAGGACCAACTATCCTCAATACTTAAGCTATTAGTGGGTGTTTTAAAAACTTAACTGGAGATTGAACTGATCTCCACCTCATGGTTTCAATATAAATTTGTACCTGAACTGTAATCAAAGCTTTCATTGTTTGAAGTTTTTTACTGCAAGGGAGAAACTTAAATAATTACGCGTAGCACCTTGTGTACTGATAGTGTGGAACAGCTTACCTGACAGTTGATTAAATTTGAACTAGTTTTTCAGTATGAAGGGTGTGAAAAATTCTGGAAAGTAAAACTGTTTGGTTAACTAAGCTTTGTGTTTATCTAGGATATATGTTGATTTACCAGATGCTGAAAATCGAATGAAGATTTTGAGAATAGTCCTTGCACAAGAAAATTTGGTTCCCAGTTTTGAGTATGACAAACTTGCTAAGTTGACTGAAGGTTACTCTGGCAGTGACTTGAAGGTATGTATATTGTTCAATGCTACTTAGTAGAGTCAGCAATATTTCCCATGCTTGTCTTTAGCCGATGCGTAAAATATTCTATGTATAAACATAAGTCATGTATATGATGTTGCTTCATGCTTATGTTGAGCAGAACCTTTGCATTGCCGCTGCATACAGGCCAGTTCAAGAGCTCATAGAGGAAGAGAAAAAGGTACGGCGCTTTATATACGAGACTTGCTTGGAGGTGAAATTTGGTAACTTACTGTACCATATCCTAGAGTTTCTTTATTTACCCCCTTTTGGGTAAAAAGTAACTTTTAGTTATACTGATTGTTAGCAAACTATCTTTTTAATTTGTTCACAGTTAAGGACATCGAGAATGATCTTGATGCACAAGCACAGGATTGCTACATAGCAGTGGAGGCTTTATGTGAGGTATAGTGGTCGGGTTGGTACTTTCAATACTTTGAAATCTCAGAATAGGATAGCCAAAATCTTTGTGCAACAATGGTAAAACTGAGCGTTGTTTTGCAGGTTCTGAAATGCAGACAACCTCTTATTGTCTATTTTCCGGACAGTTCACAGTGGTTGCATAAATCAGTTCCTAAGTCATACCGAAATGAGTTTTTTAATAAGGTTGAAGAGATGTTTGACAAGTTATCTGGCCCCGTAGTGTTGATTTGTGGGGAGAACAAAGTTCAGTCAGGATCAAAGGAGAAAGAACAATTTGTAAGCTTCATTTGTAATTTTTGGTCATGAAGAATATGTTTTAAATAATTGTGACTGAAAGACGTTCATTTCCATTTTGCAAATACTAACATTTTAAATTTTTTACTCTTGTCCTTAATCATTTATGTTGTTTGACAGACAATGATACTTCCAAATTTTGGACGTGCTTCTAAGCTGGTAATACTTGCTGTCTCTCTACAAATTTATGAGTTTCCTAAAATGTTCTATGGTTGATTGTCTGGGGTTCAAATTATGCTGCTCTAAATTCACTATTCGTTATTTCTCAAATCCCAATAAACTATAGTATATTGCTAAGTGTAGTGTCCTGAAATTTATTCATCACTAAAGTTGATGTATTGTCTGTTGATCTTATCCTTCCCCAAATTATGTTAGATATCATGCTTCTTGTGTTTTATTATAATATATGTGATTTGTTTTCTTAGATACATGATGATATTTTCTTTGACTATATGCTACCTTTTGTGAAAATTAGTGGTCTTTTTTTTTCATTTAAAAAAAATAGCAAATTCTATGTGCCCAAGTGCACGTGTATCTGCGCTGTTGCCAGCTTTATCAACAGCTTAATTGATTAGGGATGCAGAAACCAGGGGCCAATAAAATGCTAACAATGCAGGGTATTGGTGCACTTGGGGTATTGTGGAAATCATTAAAGGATTCTTTTTGGTCCCATTACTGAATTTGATTGTGTGATTGTTTACAGCCTTTGTCTCTGAAACGATTGACTGATGGATTTAAAGGGGCCAAGAGCTCGGAAGATGACGATGTCCAAAAGCTTTTCTCTAATGTTTTGTGTGTACATCCACCTAAGGTAATTGTTTTAAGTATATTTAGTGTCACCGTGGATCACCAAAAGTAACTGCTTTGTCTACTCTACTATGAAGCACCAATAGTTCTAGGATTTTCACATGTCAAACACGATTGTCTGAGACATTCAAACATATCAGTACAATATTCGTACTACTACTGTAGGAACAACAACAATCAAGTCTTACTCCAACTAGGTAGGGTTGACTATATGAACCGAACGATGCCATAATGCTATCATAAATCACGTCCAAGCCTTAGCCCCATTACTAAGGAAGAACAATACCATTAATATTTGAAAATTGTCTCACCGAAGATATTCTATTAATTTGTTCAAGTTTATATCTGTAAATACACACACACATTTTTATTCTATATTATTCTGTGCCCCCTTGTTATGAGATATTTCTACAATAAAGTAGCAAGTTAAATGTGGGATATTCATATTGATTACCAAAAATATATTTCTTCCAATGAATGAGAGTAACTTATCTTGCTCAAAGGCTGACAATGGAAATCTTCTAATTTTCCATGATTTGTCAAATAGATAGCTGTCTATTTGCTCATGATATTGTGGTTGCTAGGAATAAATTTGTGCTTTCATTTGCTTTGTCTCAGTTCTGTGTATTTATTATTATCTTCATTTGCATCCTGTTTTCATCTGAAGTACTGCATGGCACTTTGCAGGATGATAACCTTCTGGCAACATTTAAGAAACAGCTTGATGAAGACAGGAAATTTGTGATTTCACGTAGCAATTTGAATGAACTAAGGAAGGTAGGTCTCTGATTTCTGAAGCATTTGATTTACTCCTACCTCGATGATGGTTAGTGAAATACATATATAGCTGAATTTTCGTGATGCAGGTTCTTGAAGAGCATCAGTTATCATGCACAGACCTATTGCATGTAAATACCGATGATGTCATCTTGACAAAGCAAAGTATGAAACCGCTTCCAGATTTTAAGACTATTAACCTTATTCTTACATATGCACTTGTCCTTTCTTCCTCAACCATTGTATCTCTACCTTCTAATTTGCACTCTAGCGTCATGTCATGTCCAAACAATGTTTTTACATCATTTATTCTGTTTTCAGAAGCTGAAAAGGTTGTAGGCTGGGCAAAAAATCATTACTTGTCATCGTGCTTGCTTCCTTCTGTTAAAGGAGAACGATTGTGCCTCCCCCGTGAAAGGTTTAAATTTAAATCTTATCATTTTGCATGTTTTTCGGTCGAATTTCAAAGCTCACTTGTTTTTTCCTGGTGTGAAGTCTTGAAATTGCAATCTCAAGGATGAAGGGCCAAGAAACTTTATCACGGAAACCTTCTCAGAACCTCAAGGCATGTGGTTTATTTTACTGTTACTATATGGATATTAAACTGTAGGGCTTCTAACCTTATATTGATTTCTGTTAATCAGAGCCTTGCAAAGGATGAGTTTGAGAGCAATTTCATTTCAGCCGTAGTACCTTCAGATGAAATTGGGGTGAAGTTTGATGACATAGGTGCTCTTGAAGATGTGAAGAAGGCACTTAATGAACTTGTTATTCTTCCAATGAGAAGGCCAGAGCTTTTCTCTCGTGGAAACTTGTTGCGGGTAATGAATCTTGTTTTTGGCATGCATTGTGAAGCCAAATCAATTTTGTTCAGTTTCTGTATTGTGTAAAATTTAATTTTTTTCTCCGCCCTGCAAAGGAATATTACTCTTTGGTCCTCCTGGAACCGGGAAAACTCTACTGGCCAAGGCACTTGCAACAGAAGCTGGTGCAAATTTTATCAGCATAACTGGTTCAACTCTAACTTCAAAGGTGATTTTTATTCTTCCACATTTGTCTGCTCAGTTGATAAATCTCTTGCAACTAAAACTTGAAAAAAATTGATGAATGATCCATGCATGGATTAGGTTGTAGCAGATCTGATAATTTTTGCTTTTCTCTCATAAGTTTCATCCTTTTCTACCCGATACTGGAGTGGAGTGTGTTATTAATGTATGTAAATAGAGTGGAAGAGTGATCTCTGTTAGCTTGTATTTGTCTCGATTCTTTATTTTAACACAGCTCGTAATATCCTTGCTCTATGATTTACTATAAATGTAGTTTCTGATAGAGGTCATGATGTCAGTTCACCTACATACTCAATCCCATCTAGTGGGATTAGATCAGTGGTTGTGAAAAAAACAAAAGGGAACAACAACCCATAGTGGCTCAAAAAAATTCAACAAAGAAGTTCGACCTCTTTGCATATTATTAATTGAAAAAATAGAAGTTCTCTTCAAACAACCCTTTGCCTACCCTATGAAGAGAACTGCATAAGTAGCAACTTCCTTAAAACTATGGCTTCCTTCACCCTTCCAAAAGTTTTCTAACATTCGAGTCATTGTGTAAGGACACACCCAACACTCACCATGAACCCCGATAGTTATTCGATAATATATTACCCGTCTTTACAATGCAAACATATGTGAGCTGCTGTTTCTGAAGTAGACCTGAGCATATCACATTAGGTTCGCTTTGTGAGGTCTGGGAGTCTACAAGTCATTTTTATCAATCCTATACGTATTTTGAAAGAAAGATTTGACCTTAGAGGTGGTTTTGGACTTCTAGACAGACTTGGGAAGAATGAACATCTAGATTAGAGAATGGCTTAGAAACTTGAAAAGGTAACTTGTAAAAGAACACACCAGAAGATACTACAATGAAAAGGCTCCTATCTGGGTAAGAGGACAAATGAGTAAAAATTAAGTAAAGGCATAGAGGCCTACAATTCACTTGTTTCTCTACTATCAAGTTCCGATGAAGTTTTCTCATTAATTAACCTCCTTGTCTCTATATGTGTGTGTTTGTCTGTCTGTCGTTCCAGTAGTTCACAGGTGCATTTGATCTCTTCATTTGTATGTGATATCTTAAATCTTACATATTTGTTTTTTTTGCTGTTACAGTGGTTTGGAGATGCTGAAAAACTAACTAAAGCCCTTTTCTCCTTTGCCAGCAAGCTTGCTCCTGTCATTATATTTGTTGATGAAGTGAGTGTCTTTTTGCATACCTTTTCTCATGAATTGCATGGTATACTAGAAAAGTGATGTCTTATTTTATGGTACATTTTAATCAATCCCAAACATTAGTTTCTAATTTTCAGGAATGCACCCATAAAATTCGAACCAAGAAAAGTCTAAAATCTGCTGTCAGTCTCCTATTTATTCTACCCTAAGATACTAAAATCTGTTCTTTAAGCCTATAGTAAATTGGTTTCTGACTAGAATCTACATTATAGGTTGACAGTTTGCTTGGTGCTCGAGGTGGTGCCCTTGAACACGAGGCCACTAGAAGAATGAGGAATGAGTTCATGGCAGCTTGGGATGGATTGAGGTCAAAAGAAAACCAAAGAATCCTCATTCTTGGTGCAACAAACAGACCATTCGACCTTGATGATGCTGTTATTCGTCGTTTACCAAGAAGGTATGTAGTAGGATGTGTCCTAGAATGGTAGAATTGTTGGTTGAAGGGTTTTAACCACCGTGTTCTGTTTAATAGTGACATTTATTTTATGGTGGAAGGGATAAAACCGAAAACGAGATGGCCAATCTCCAAAAAAAAAATAGGGAGAAGAAGTTAAGGGTTCGTTTGCGAGTTGGGTTTTGGAGGGGAAAGGAAGGCTTGAGAGTCATCTTACAAGTGTATTTCATAGCCTTGGAGCCATTCTTTTCCCTTCCTTCCCCTTCAAAACTCAACCTGCAAACGAACCCTATGAAAACTAATAAAATAAACTTGACTGATTTTATTGATTGATGAAACATGTAAGGTGCAATGCTTATATAGGAAATAAACCCTAGATAACTACTAAGATCAGCCCTACAAGTTGCATGATCGCATAACTAATAAGGATGTAGAATAGTTTTATAAAGAGTTTAGGTTAGTTTTATAACTATTCATTAGGCCCAACATCATATCATCCTGTCTTTTCTAAACAGTTTATGTTAGAGTTTATCTATAGTTGGTGGAGGCCCATGAATAGTTTTATACCCTCAAGCAACAGCCGTTTGGGCTTGCAGAATAGATAATTCAACTTGTCACGGGAAGAACAAGGGACAAAGGTTGAACTCCCAACCATGTCAAGGACCAACTATCCTCAATACTTAAGCTATTAGTGGGTGTTTTAAAAACTTAACTGGAGATTGAATTGATCTCCAGCTCATGGTTCAATGGGTTCAATATAAATTTGTACTTGAACTGTGATCAAAGCTTACATTGTTTGAAGTTTTTTACTGCAAGGGAGAAACTTAAATAATTACGCGTAGCACCTTGTGTACTGATAGTGTGGAACAGCTTACCTGACAGTTGATTAAATTTGAACTAGTTTTTCAGTATGAAGGGTGTGAAAAATTCTGGAAAGTAAAACTGTTTGGTTAACTAAGCTTTGTGTTTATCTAGGATATATGTTGATTTACCAGATGCTGAAAATCGAATGAAGATTTTGAGAATAGTCCTTGCACAAGAAAATTTGATTCCCGGTTTTGAGTATGACAAACTTGCTAAGTTGACTGAAGGATACTCTGGCAGTGACTTGAAGGTATGTATATTGTTCAATGCTACTTAGTAGAGTCAGCAATATTTCCCATGCTTGTCTTTAGCCGATGCTTAAAATATTCTATGTATAAACATAAGTCATGTATATGATATTGCTTCATGCTTATGTTGAGCAGAACCTTTGCATTGCCGCTGCATACAGGCCAGTTCAAGAGCTCAGAGAGGAAGAGAAAAAGGTACGGCGATTATAAAACTGGTCTTTTTAATGACGAATATGAAGTGCTTTTATATACAAGACTTGCTTGGAGGTGAAATTTGGCAACTTACTGTACCATATCTGTGGAAAATTATCAGAGAAAACAGAAGAAAGCTACACCTACTCCCTTAATTAATTTATTAAACAGTTAATGATCCATGTTTCAGCTTAAACATTCATTTATCTTCTGATTCCCTTCTCTCCTGATTTCAACACTATCTCTATATGAAGTTTAATATCTTAATTCTTACCCTTAGGGATAAAGATGCTTTCTTAGTGAGTTATGGCTCCAAAGTTGGTTAATTCCGTTGTGACTTTGCATAAAGTATTGTGTCTGGTTTTGTTTAATTTAACTCTAACAATTACCTGTTACATTTAGATACAAACAACTTCTTATTGAAGCCATTGTGTGTCAATTACTTAATTTGGTTTTGTTTGGGCTCACATGACACTATTTTTTGGTTTGCACAGGGAATCAGTAATGGTACACCTTCAGTATTAAGGCCTCTTAATGTAGATGATTTTGTTGAGTCAAAAGCAAAGGTAAATAGTATTTTATTTGTGCACTTTGAACTGTGATGTTCTTAAGTAAAGTAAAACTGCTTCTAGTGTTTATATGAAACTGTCTGAACCACTTAAAGCTGAGAATTGAATAAATTTGATTAAAATGTGTAGGTGGGGCCTTCAGTTGCATATGATGCAACAAGCATGAATGAGTTGAGGAAGTGGAATGATATGTATGGAGAAGATGGTAGTAGGACAAAATCACCATTTGGATTTGGGAGCTGATTTTGAAGTTTCTTTACAAAGTAAACATGGCATGGAGCATTTCATAGATTTCACTTTACACTTGGTCAAAATATTGGGTATTCTCAGTAGAAGCAGTGTTTTTGAATGTATTATGAGCTGATACAAGAGTAAATGTATTCTGTGGGATGTTACAAAGTGTCACATGTGTTGGTAAAACATAGCATGTGTGGTTAAGCATGTTCAAGGCTTTGTTTATGATAATGCACTTTAGTTACAAAAAAAACTTAAGGGGACTTAATCCTAAGTCTCCAATTCAAGTTCATAGTTGTATTTAAAATTAGGAAACAATTTGTAAACACTATTTATCAAAGCATTGAATTAACCCTAAACTTATCTTTTAAGGGCATTTTGATGCCATTCTGAGGGCTATTAAAGAACCAATTCAAGTCATATAAGGGTGCGGATGCATGATTCAGGGGTCCCACCCTTAATGGTTTTTAGACCAGGGTTCAGGAAGGATAACCCAGGTCGGATAAAGTGCACTACAAATATCTCAAATGCAACAAGTGTAGGTAGAACATCCTATTCCCTTTTTTACTACATACACTATTCATTCCTAATATTGTAATGACTCAACCACTAGATTATTGTCCCGGAATAACTTCAGCGACTATGTCCAACAGTAACCGTTCACCTGAGTGACTTGTTGGAACATATATAATGGGGCATAAATGTCTTTTAACAAATTTATCAGTTTTTCTCGTCACTTTTCTATTCAAGTCAAATGGAGAGAAAAGTCAACTTCTTTTTCTTCCCCTTTTATATCCATTCCAAACAATGAAAAAAATCTATTCAGTTTCTCTGATATTTCTCTCCAACCAAATATGGAGCTGAAAGTAAATATCAGTTTAACTTAAATCAAACAGTGAATACATACAAGAACTAATTAAGTAATCAGCATTGGTAATCACTGCAAATATAATACAAAAGACTGAAAGTGTAACACATCTGAAAACCATACTAAAATCTTTAGAAAGAAGACCAACTAAAAGCTTATAAGCAGCTATCTTTGAGGATGATCAACGCAAAAAAATTCAAAGTAAGGTTTCATTGTGTCAAGTTATATATTGTAGAAATCACACCAAAATGGTTCGCAAAATTCATTAAAGAATAGAGAATGGAGAAAACAAATGTTAAACATTTTCCAAAGGCAGAAGGCATCTAGTTTTGGTTGGAAGACTAGTCACACACACATCCCCTGACATCACAAACACACCAGAATAAAACCATGTTGTGACTAATTGTCAATTGAATCAATATAGGTAGTATCACTCACTATCAATACAACTGAAGTACAACCAAAAGAACTAACATATTATAACAGAGCAATAATATCTCATGCTATTTACTTTAATGTTCCACTGTGACGAAGAGAAGACTGCAGAACACGTCTACAGTTTTGGATCCAGGGGTGCGACAGTAGTGTTTTAGCATCAGGTCTTTGTCTAGCATCCTGACATATGCAACAAAACATTATGTAAAGCTTATTCACCAGTTTGATATGAAATTATTAAATGTATGGATCAAAACTGATATTCATTTTTCCTATCCTACAAATACAATGTAGAGTTAGAAAACTACATACACAACAATGACGGCATCACTCTAGTGTAAGCTTCGGAACAAATATACAAATAATGCAGTAGCATTCATCAAGTTAAAAGCGGATATACAAAAGGTGATCTCCATTTGTAAGACATGTAAAAACAAGTCATAATATTCCTACGCTACTACTAATCCAGTTTACCTTTTGAAAGCAATGGTGCAGAAAATCAGTGATGTCAGGTGACACGCTATCAGGCAATATCATCATCTAGCCAATTGCTATAAGAAACCCAGATACTAGGACCCATGATATATTGAAGAAACAATAAATTATTAACATAAGCAAACCTTGACAATACGTAAAAGAGCCGACATAGGCTGCAAATCATAGTAAAGAGGCACACATGTAAGAAGTTCAATAACCGTACAGCCAAGACTCCAAATGTCAGAAGCAGCACACGCACCAGACAATTCTATAACCTGGAAAATTAAAGCACATTTATCTGTGATCACCCTCGAAAACATCAAATTAGAGACCACTTCTATAACCCACAATCCAAATTATTAGGTTTGCAGAAGAAAATCACACAATTAATACCTCTGGGGCCATCCAATATGGTGTTCCAACAACTGAATGAGTATTAACATCTGTTAACTTTGTTGCAACACCAAAATCAGCAAGCTTGACTAGTCCCTGAAAGCAGAATTTATGTAATTAGTGAGAATTAATACAAAATTTCTAGATCTAACCCAAAGAAGAAGAAAACATAGACTCAAGCATGGAAAATTATGATGGGATCGAGGCGACATGAAAGGAGACTTGGTGAGACTACAATTCCTTCATATGAAGTATACCATGGAAAAGTATGACAAGATTAAAAACAATGATGACGCACGTCATACTTTTTTCATAGAAAGATGCAAAATATAATTATTCGGTGCTCATCATGTACTCAGAAAAGCCATCTATATCATGATGCAATCGATCAAGTCCAAGTAAAAGGAGGGATTATATGATAAGAAAACTGACAACCCTAGTGTATAACTAAGAACAAAAAAATAGGAGTAGGCTTGCCTCTTTAGTTGTCAATATGTTAGCACCCTTAATATCCCGATGGATAACACCCTGTTCATGTAGATAAACCAAGCCTTCCAACACCTATCTCATCATATAATGCATTTAGTATAAAATCCAAAAAATAAACCAAAACCTTTTAAAACCTCAATGAATTGTCTTACACCTACAAACCTGGCCAATATAAACTGCAACCAATGATTCTGGAAATGGTCCAAAGTTATTGGGCTTGATAATATTTGCAAGCGAGCCATTCTCGACATACCTAGAAGTTACAAACATGTAGCAAATCCATTAACTC
>NC_032016.1:24858484-24859069 GCF_001865875.1 Lupinus angustifolius | reverse complement strand
AGTACGCCAGCATAGGAGAGCTCTTCAATCCTCTGATAATATGAAAGAGGAACTCTTCTACACTAAAACCATGTGCTCACCCACATGGATACCACATAAAAAACCACTTTAATTCTCTGAATCACAGACACTGTAAATGGATGGCATTAATGCATTATTACTTATTAGTGTACCGCTGCTTCCTAAGAAATAAAACATGTACATCATTTATAAAAAAATGTATACCATTAACTAATTTCCTATTTCTGGCAAATAGCATATATTCCATTTGGTCTAATTGGAACCTGCCAGTTTACAAGTAATTTAATACAAGAACAACTGTATCATTCTATATCTTTTCATGCGAAACATATACATGGGAACTGGAGCAGATAGTACCATTAAGCTAATAAGCAAAATAAAATTTCAATAGATAATGTGGTGCAGATACAACATTGAGATATAGAAATACCTTTAACAAATCAATCTCTTGTTGAAACATTGACGCATCCATCAAATGGTGGAATAGTCACAGGTAAAACAACACCCAAGTTAGTAATAAATATAATAGGATTATCAAAGACACAATTGGACATAAGTCTCTAA
>NC_032016.1:24844220-24858384 GCF_001865875.1 Lupinus angustifolius | reverse complement strand
AGTCCCTAATTTCTTGGGAGCAACTTTGCGAGACAATTACGAAAATCTTGTTTATATATACACATATAATACTCATTAAATACGATTAACAAAATGATTTTATTCCTTTCATAATATTTTTCTTTGGTTAGACCATGCCATGATCAAAGGGTAGCTGTGTATGGGTTCCGTTTATTTTGTGTGTGTATAATTCAGAAATTGAACTGACAAGTACTATAAAAAATAAAGGATAATATAATATAATAAAATATTTTTATTCTTTCATATATAATAAAATAATATTTTTGTCATTAAAAATATAAGTAAAATCAAATATTTGTCTCTTTGTTAATGAAGAGAGTCCTTATTCTAATACAACTCGATTAATGCTAGAATTATATATATATAGGAACCAAACTAAACTGATCATAAAAAATATAATCTGGTTTAATAGTTTGCTTGCTTTTTAAAAAAAATACTTGGTAGCATGTCAAGTTGTATTTCAAGGTACGGATTGTCTATTTTAATAACAATTTTAACTAACAAAAATTAATTTACATAATTACATAACATAAATCAAAACAAGACATATACATAAACTTGACAAAAAGGCTAGTAGAGTGGAAATAAAAAAATAATTTATGATTGGTTGAAAAAAATATATTTAACTTCTAAACAATCATATTTCATAACATATAGAGTGACATAATATTGTGGAACAAATTAAATTAGACCATATCAACCTAAGATAAAGCATTCATGAAAATTGGATTCTTCCTCCTCCACAGAATGAGGTTAATAATCCTGCTCTATATGATGTTGCAAATTAAACCAGCAATTACAAGAATTGGAGAGAGCACTAGAAAGGTATCTCTCCTATGAACTGAACAATTTATTTGGCTCCACAAATAGATGGGTATGTGATTCAACCTCCAAAAGTTGCAATGCAGCAAGCACATGTATCCTTGGAAGAAGAGTTCAACCAGTGCTGAAATCTTTAGATTAATTGAACAATAATGACTGGAATTTCAAACCCACCAAAATAGTTTGTCACAACAGAATAATTGTAAATGATAAGCTTGCTAAATTCAATGTTACAGTACTGAATGATTTGTTTTACTCACTCAGATGAATTGGTTTGTAGTATGGGGTGAATTTAATGTTTTTATTTAAATTTGACCAAGTAGATGAATTCCTTTTTCATTTCATGCTTAGATGTGTGATTTTAGATTGTCAAAGTTTAAGGGAGCAACATTCTTCCATCAAAACTTGATGGAGTCAGAACCTCGGAGTAGTGTAATGTAGTGATGTTGGAGCTTATTAGGTGTCGGTAGCAAAAAGAATAGATGAATAAGTACTTTTACCCTGCAGTGTATCATTACTGTGTCATTACATTGCACTATTCATTCACAGCCTCAGCATGTGATTTTTCCATATGGTTCACAATGATGATGAATTTTTCCATAAGGAAAATAGATGAAAGTAAATATATAAAAAAGATCAGATTATTTAGTTTTAAATTTATTTTCTTTATCTATTGAATCAAATTTATCATGTCAGATTTTATAGATTTAAATAACAATTCATAATGATTTATTTCCCCTCTTTCTCTCTCGAAGCTGATATTTGTTCCCAACAGAAGAAAATTAGTTTTCTTTCATTCCTTCCGTTTTCAATCCATTCTCATATGTAAAACAAACAAACTCTTGCTGAACTTGAAGCAATGATTGCTTAAAGTTAGAAAGGATATAAGGCACAAAGGAAATTTGAAACTGGATAATCATCAGCATCAATCAGGGCATAATTTAAAACTCCACATATTTTCCAACTAGGAAGAACAGTTAGGTGATTTGAATAATCAGCCAAGTGAACACATGAGACTGAGAGATTAAAAAGAAATGACTTTTTACTCAACACGCATATACACTATTTATTCTCTCGGGTGAAAAAAATTTATCCTCACATGGAACCATATTGAAAAGGGTTTAACAAAATACAAGCGACCTTTTGGCAAGTATATGGTACAGACTCACCTGAAATGCCTGTAGGAGAAATAACAGCTTTTATGACAGATACAAAGCTTCCAAATAATCATCAATGTAGGCTAAGCTAGGCCAGTGATCTGTCCGGATACGAACTAAAGTTGACAAATCGCCAACTTCCATTTGGAAAAGGAGATGGAACCGTGGTGGAAGAAATATTAGAACAAGAAAACACCCCATATTTATTTTTCTGCTATTGCTAACAACCCCTCTCTCATACTCTTCATTATTGTAAGTAAGACGAAGTGGACCTGTATCAAGATTAGAAGCTGCATTAGCATCAGGGGAAGCATCTTCCCAAATGACGTTTTGGATGATTCCCCCATCCCATACACTATCGATAAGCGACTCCCCCTTCACACCGACAATGAAGGGTGCCAGATGGCGCTCAGTTGCCTGGATCAAAGAGGTTGCAGGGACATCAAGAAGCTTGACGGATTGCGTTCCGCTGATGGCAGCAATCCCTTTGCCCCCTTTCAATTGAAAGGTCTCACGCCCAGTGTTGGACGATGAGCCACATGCTGCCCATAAAGCACTGAACAAGTCAAAGTAATATTGCGGTAGCACTTCTTCTGGGATGTCTGAGGGGACAAGAGCCTTGAGAAACATGTCTTCTATGCCTACTGTGATTCCCTGAAGTTGACCTTGAATTATCTGACCATTTTCCGCATTTGTTTCAATGTGAACATCAACTATGCCTGGTGTTGGTTCTCTAGGTTCCAAATCAATTACGACAGTAGCTCTAAATTTTTCCTCCTCTGTTGAATCATTTCCAACAGGAACAATACTAAGGGAGTCAGTCTGAGATTCATGATCATCACTGTGAGGTTCACCAAGAAGAAAAGGTATGCGACATGATGGAATTGGACCATATGATGCAGATGACGAGAAATTTAACACAGTAGCATATATTGCGGGAAGTGCATCTATCTCTTCCAAAGTTGTAGCCGAGTCACTGATTCCCAACATGCGATTGAAAATATTAGATTCAAACCTCAAACTACATGATATTCTAACTTTGAGTCCAGGCATATATCTGAAGTCAGGGATACAGGAAAAGTACTTCCTTAATGTGTTCAAAATTTCTGCAACTTTAGAATCGATCACACGGAGTGGCTCCTGTGGCTGATTTATTCTTACAGTTTCAGGAATGATCTGTGTATCGGAACTGTTGGAAAATTCCTTTTCTTCAACAGGGGCTTCAATGTCCCTGATTCCCTCCAGATAAGCAGGTTTGTTGTTACTAACAACTAAATTTGATAATGACAAAGACCAAAACTGTTTAGCAAGCAATTGGGTAAGACGCTCAAGGTGCATGCAGGATGATAGGTTTTTAAATGTCTTGAATTTCTGAGAAGATCGGGGTGACTGAACATTGAAAAAAGAGCTCGGGTGTGAAGATGGAGAAATCCCAAGGATCGAGTCCCCAAGACTTAGGATGTCTCTAAGCTTCTTCCCAGGAATGCAGACCAGCATACGTAAGTAGATCCTGAAAAATACCACAAAAAAGTCAGGCAATGGTTGAATACTTGAATGTTTCTTAACTATTTTTAATTTGAAGAAACAAATCATAAACCTAAAAAAGGGTGGCCCAATGCACGAGGCTCTCACCTAGTGGGGTTTGGGAAGGGTAGATATACACAGCCTTATTCTCGCACGCGAAGAGGCTATTTCTAGGATTTGAACCCATAAACCTAAGTTGGAAATCAAAATTACCTTGAAGTATCACGAACTTCCACGTCAGGAAAACAGAGGCAAGTAAAAGCAAGTAGACGAGAAAGTCTAAGGAACAATCTAGAACTATGGTGGTGCATCATCATAGTTCGACAAATTCCAAGAGCTCTACTTCCCTGAGACCAAGATTTGATTCCTGTATCTGGGCCATGTTTCTCCACAAGAAAAGCCATGAAGTTTGTGAGCAGCTCTAACAGCCCATGTGGGGGTATTGTCTGATTTTCAGCAATTCTATCAAATATTGGGAAGCAATAAACCAACTTATAATCCAAACTCACTTTTGGAAGCAAGTGCTTATCAAATTTCTGAAGTAAGCACTCACCCAACCATAAATGCTTTTGACATGAGAGTAAACGGTCAATGAAAGCAACAACAACAGGAACCAGGGTCCGACTCTCCAACATCACGTTCACAAGCATCCCCTGGAAAAAACAAACTTCAATACATCATCATGCCTCTAAAAACATGGCACTGAGGGAAGATATGACCACAAATCAACATGCTGTCCACTCTCAACCATGGAATCTGATCTATAAGGGACTAAAAAAGGAAAAGTGAGAGCTAGTTTAGAACCCTAGGCCAAAAACAACCACGTCCAAGCCTTTTCCAGCGAGGTGGGGTTGGCTATATGGATCAAATCCAAAACATGGCATAATGTCTTCTCATACATCACGACCACGTCTATAGACAAACTATTTACATCTTAGAATCTAAAGCAAAGACTCCAAATAAAAATTCCTCTAGTGACAGGGGATAGAACAGGGTAACGCAGGTCTAAAATCAAAATACTGCAAACATGGGCATCCACCTTAATTTATACAATACCAAGAGAAAAAGTAATACTGGTACAGGAAACTATACCTGCAAAGTACAAAATATCATGGAATCCAATAGGTTTCTTGTGGTAGAAGGATCATTGTCAGAATGAGATGATGCACCAATGAGAAACTTATGGAAGGTGCGGAATGCAACAGCAATTTCTGTGCTCCCGGGAGGCAACCATTTGAAAGATGATACACAAACAAGACCATCTTCAAACAACTTCACCACATCAACTACCTCATCCTCCTTGCGGGAATCACATTTCAGTCTCAAAACATCAACACACACCGCACAAAAAGCAAGAAGATCGAGTTTCAAGGCTTTCAAAGCAAGTGGATCAAACAAAGATGGATAAAAGCTTGAGCGCGCTTCAACAATGGACTTAGTCTTGTCAACTTGTTTACCAAAAATCAATTGATTAAAACCCAACAACCAATGAACAGCAAGCAACCGAAACACCAAATAATGCTGCGATTCTTTCGTAATTAACAATAGCCTGCGCGAAACCTCTCCCTCATGACCCTCCAAAGCATCTAAGAAACGCAGATACATGATCAAAACAACATGGCATAGGATTGGGTCATAGGAATAAATCATTCCAAAAAACTGCACCTTGAGCATAGATGGTTGCAATTCCAATGCCACAGCAATAGGCATTATCAAATTCATGAACTCCATCATCCCACAAGGAGTTAAAACTTGTGGACACTCAAGTAAAAACGACAACGCCCTCCTCAACTCTTTATAATTCAAAACAGAAACATCTTTCAAACTCGAACCTGAATCCAACAAACACTGCGGCATATTAAAAGGAACCATAGGAACAGAGGTATTCAGAATCGAAACATTAAGATTATTAGCGACGATATTATGAATAATGGTGGTGAAGAGAAGAAAGTAACCCTGATAAGCGTGGGTTCGCTCGTTCTGGCAAAGACTCCACAAGTGACCAACCACATCAGATAGCAAACCCGGTTCATACCGCTCCAATTCCCTGAGACACTCACATGCTATGGATCGGGTTTGTCGATCCGACCCGAAATTAGGACGGTTAATAACCGTTAACAACAGTTCAACCAAACTCACTATTAAAGAGTGAAGTAACGATGATTCGAGATTATGATTTTGAGAAACGCAGATGAGAATTGAAGTAACGGAAACCATGAAGTGTTCTTTAAGAGTGGGAGTGATGTAAACGGCGTCGTTTGGTGCGTTGAGTACGGATCGGAGAGAATCGATGAGAGAGGGAAGTTGTGGCGGAAGGAATAAAGGATGAGAGAATTCATCGAGGAAGATAAGGAGTTGGAGTTTGAGAGAGAGAGGGAAGTCTTTACGGAGAAGAGAAGAGAGAAATTGATCGATGAGGGAAGAAGGAGAGTTCAATTTGTGGGACCGGGATTGGAATTCATCGATGAAGGTTTCGCATTCTTGTGGTGTCAGAGCTTTAGCCATGGCGGCGGTGGTTGTTGTTTCGTTCCGACTCCGACTATTGTGGATGCATCTGAAACAGGTTGAAGAATTAGTCGAGCTTCGCTGGTTAAGGATTTGTTCAATGAGAAGTGTTGTGTTACCTCATAATCATTCAATTCAATGGGTAGACCCTATTTTATTAGAGAGAAATGATCTACTTACTTCGACCGATTTCGAGGACTTGCTTTATATTCTATTCACCAATTCTAGAAAAATCTAATAGTTTTTCTCTACTTACTAATTTAAACCATTAAATTTATTTATAATTGATAGATATAATATGAAAGTAAGTCTTTTAAAGTCACTATTGTATTAAGTGTATTTCTTTATTCAATTGTATTTTTTGATTGCTTTTCAAAAATTGGAATTAGACTCCAAAACAGTCAAATCAGTTTTTTTATAATCTTTCTTCTGATAATGTTTGGGTCTAGTACTTATGTAAAACTATTTTGATTTACACTCATTGAATTAGCTTAGGTTTTTTACTTTTTTGGATTTAAATTTACACATACAAATTTCAAATAGATCTTAGTTTTTTAAAAGTAATAACTTTTATAATGATTTGACAAATTCCAATCTACACTATAATATATTATATTTATAGGAAACTTTAATTTTTGATATGTATAATATATTCATATAAAACATATTAATGTAATAATTATAATATGTTTATTATGATTATATATTTAATATATAAATTTAAAAAGAGTGGGATCCAGTTATTCAATAAGTTTTTTATTCACTAATTCAAATTATTTGATTTATCTAGAATTAATGATTATGATTGAGAGTTTGAAGTAAGTGGATCTATTCCCATTTAAAAATTCTTTATATCTACATGTATAGCAAGTCAAATTCAATGAAACAATTCTCATAATAAAAAATGTGAAGAATAAATATGACTCATGCAAAATTGATTAAAAATTAGTCGATATTAAGTGATTATCTAAATAATTAGTTGATATTAAGTGATTATCTAAAAAAGTATACACATTTATCTTTTGATTCTAATCAATTAAATCAAGATTAAAATATCCATTGTAAGAGTTAACTCCACATATCTATGAATGTTCCCGACTCAGATCATTGTATTTCACACAAGAACAATTATTTTCAATCATATTAAATAGATTCCAAGTAAAGACTCCTAATATGTGAGCCGGGCCTGGCCCACGCGAACCAAATTTACACTCGGCCCACCCAAGAACTTTGTTCATTCACGTTGTATATCAATTTCTCAATTTCTCTTTATGTTTTCCGCTGTGTCAAGATTCTCGCTGACGTTGTGCATTCTTATGATCAGGTATTCATAAAATAAAAATTATCCCAAGACTTTATAAATTTTTTATTTGTACTTTTCATGTTTCCAAATATATCCAGTAGTATCATATTCTAAGATCAGAATTATTTCTGAATCTGAATGTTTGAACAAGTTGGGGATGTAGAATAGCACATTTTAGTATCATATGGATTGCATAAACATTTTAGTATATGTGTTTCAAATTTGAGTTGTATAGTTAGATATATAAAAAAAGCAGCATAGTAGACGAGATTCTCGAGATGATAGATGTGCTCAGTCTTAACCCTGAAACTCGTGACCCCTTGGTCACTACGAGGCAACCTTATTGTTGTATTGAGTTTTACCCTTTTTGTAATTAGATATTTGATGAGGATAATTATAATCATATCCAATTGATGATTGATTTAATTTGCCTTTATGCTGGGTTTAAATACTTATACTTATGTTAAGGTTTAACAAGAAAATTTTCGGCATCCGATGTAATGGTGCTCCCTCGTATGCAGACTAGACATTTGTTTGTGTTGGAAAGCTTGAGTGAACCCACATGGAAGAATACAACAACTGCAGCACGAAGAAGGCAAGACTGCACTCGGTGTTGACAACCTTGCTAGATGATCCTGTACTTGCCGATGTCCCGAAGAACCCAACATTGGCAGATGTTGACACTCTCATCAGCCTTGAATTGGGTAGTGCTATGCGCATTTCTATCTTGAAATTGGATGGAACTTCATTTGGTAATGCTCATACCCTGCAATAACCTACGCTTCCTATCAAAAAAATGGGGAAATTACAAATTTAAAGCTCTGATTGATTTGTGATTTTGGTGGTGAAGACGTGACCATGATGAATTCAGCAACAGTCAAGGATTTGAAACTTGCCATCAAGAAGAAAGTAAATGATATGGAACAATCAAGTATGGGTCACCGCCATATTTCTTGGTGGGTAGAGTTTATTTTGTTCTCTTTATTCCATCCTTGTTTCTTTTTCCTTTAAGGAGTAAAAAAGCAATAGCATAGCATTCATTGTGGCCTATCCTGCACATAGCTTTTCTGTTAAGGATGGTTTTATATTTCGTAGCAATAATCCGTTCATATCTGGAAATCCTGATTTTGCTCAACTCTATATTGCAAAATTTGATGCAATTGCAGGAGGCACGTTTGGGCAAATTATTGCTTGTCACACCATAACAGCAAGCTCCTAGACGACGATGATAGGCTTCAAAATTTTGGTATACGTAATAGTTCTCAGGTTAGCCCTACCCATTCTGTGCACTTAGCAGGATTTTATACCTCTTCTCTGCTATTTTTCTTTCTGTGTATTATTCTCTCTTTTTAATATTAAAATACTAATATCATAAATCTTCCAAAGAACACTTCTTCCTACGGTATGGGTTTATTTACTCATCCTCATTTATGCTTAAACAAGTTTTAAGGAATACTTTGATATCTTTTTTTCTATTAAAATTATATGGTTTGCTTTGCTTGTATGTTAGTATGTTATATTATTCCAGAAAATAGGACATGTCATTTCAGATTGAATTACATTGCTTAGTATGCTTACCTTGTAGTGAAATACAAATTTTGTTAGTTCAAGGGTATCCTATCTTTAGACACCTGTTGTACTCGACCAATCTATTTCCCTCCATTATTTTATTATGATATACTTCTTGGTTAGTTTTCTTCTGTTATGAATTCACTAGTTTTTGTTGCCTTTTCAATTTATTGAATGATGTCTTCTGTCTTGGGGAAACAGATAATAGTCTAGTGGTATTTCATGCCTATGCAGGTACAATTTATCCCCTATGTCATGACAAAAGAATCTCGGAGGCACTCAAAGAGAAGAAAACACCGTTTCTTTCATGGCCTTAATAAGCTTTCTTGAACAAACAATTGCTAAGTTTGAGCCCATGATGTGTATAGCATGTTCTGAAGTCTTTGTCATTTGATTTCTATCTTATTGCTTGCACTAACAGCAGCAAGGTTATTGTTTCAACTTATTATCTGATACAGTGTGACACTAATTTCTGTTTGGATGTAAACTATGGAAAATTGCAAACTTTGTCCAATGGAAATCCTTGTTACTTTTCGATATATGACTGGTATCTGAAATCCATATACCATGAAATATAATTTGTCAGAAAAATATTTAATAATTACAATTTTAATTTAAATAATTTTTTTCAACCAATCACATATGTTAGTACATAAAGTGGTATAAGAAGTGGGACAACGGATATGCTACGGATTTTGTTCTACAAGCACCAAATAACTTTCTGCATAAAATTAAACTATTTTGGAAAGGGACAGACCTAAATTTCCCAAATTGACCTCTGATTCCATTTTCAGGAAGGCACTACCCAGATATTATTCAATATCATGTTTGCACTTATTTTGAGAGCTACACATGATTGATAGATGAAGTTAAGGATAAATTTGAGTTGATTTGAGGTTGTTGGTCGAATTGTTAAGGATAATTTTTAGTTGAGTTTAATGTGAAATTTTTTTCGGTTCAAACTGGACTTAATTAAAATTTGAATTTTTTTGAGTGAGGTAAATTACTAAACTTATACATATAGTTAGCTCTAGTGGTAATTAATATATATATAAATTCTGAATATTTTTATGAAATTTATATTTAAAAGTATACTATATAAAAATTATGCATATTTGTATATAATATTAAAAACCATAAAATTATCATTCAGGTGAGCTAGATGAAAGGGTATTTTGGGAATGAAAAATAGGAGGAAATTTTGTTGGTATTATGAACAATATCTAAGTTAAAGAACTAATCATTTTTGGGATCATGACTATCCCCAATAAGTGTTGTTTCCGAGAGTCCAATCCTTAACTTTATAAATTCAATAGAGCGATTTAAAAACATCCCCATTAGATTCTTCTTGTGAGCCAAACCTGACCCACGGGTTAAATGATCCGGGTTGAAACGACCCGGGTGTTACTCCACGTAGGCAAACCCTTGTTGGCACTATAAAACGCGTTCCTCTGAATACCTCTCCATATCATCTCTGTCTCTATTCCTCTCTACGAAATGGTATGTTCCTATTCATCATGCTTTTCCTAGATATTACATCATTCACCATTTATTTTGATTACTTATTCTAAAAAGTCGAAGATTATTAAATATCAATAGTAAATGATGCAGTGACGGTGTATAAAACTTTCTGAATAAAAAATCATGTACGTTTATAAATTGTAATATTCTAGACATAATTGTTTTTTTGTTGAAAACTGTAGGATGCTTCAAAGACGCTGAAAGGTTCTGTATTGGCATGTACAGATGAAGCAGTTCTTTCTCTCAGTCAAGTATTTGATGCAGTTAAACAACTTGGCTATGATGGACTTCACCAATCTCAACCTCTGCTTCTTACCTCTGCATTAACATTAAGTAACTAATTCTCCATTTTCTTTTTTTTGGGATTTTTTTTATATAATCTATATACTGATTTCACATATAAAGTTTGAGTTTTACACACTGTCACTATATCATTCACCTTTTAATACAAATGAATGGTGGATGATGCACTGAATCTGTATAAGTCTTTACGGTGCATAGATATTACACTCGTGAAAGTATCGATTCTTTTAACACAGACCAATAGGTTGTACTTTGCTATTGCATGTATCTTACTCAACTTCTTGGTCAATGGTTTCTTCTGTTTTTTCTTTTTGGTGGTTTAGTAGGGCTTTTACTGTGATTGTAATTTGGCAATGAATTCATCTTAGATTTTAGCTACTTCATATATGTGATCATTTTCAAGTCATTGGTTGAACTATTAGTTTTAGTACTTAAATGCCTGGATTTTGAGGAAACTGTTAATAGCCAGTTCTGCATATGCCAACCCCGGAATTAGTTTTTCGTTGCAAGAAGTTGGATAGAAGATGCTATTTCCCTTGATAATAAGTAATTTTCGATTTCGTTTGTCTATGTTATTTTATTGTATTGTAGTATAAGAAACTCACCTATGCATATTATAAATTGCAGGCAAGTTGCCAGTGGATTCTTCCTCTGTGGATACAGTCATTTTAATCTGGCATTCTGTTGATTGTCCCACAAACCAACTGATTCATGAGTTCCTGAGGGTGTTAAAAGCAGGTGGGACAACTTTTATTCGCAAGTCATCTCAGTCTGCTGAGGGTTTGGTCGATAAGGTAGTAATAATATGGATTGTGCCTGGGAGAATTTTATTTTACAAATATGATATTTTTGCCCCTTGTCCTTCCAGGTTGTATCTGATCTTCAGAACAAATTATTATTGGCCGGGTTTTCAGAAACACAAGTTTTACAGTCAAATGCGGTAAGTTTCATTTTAGGTATCTGCCTTTGCTATATCTTATTCATCATTGTTTTCTAAATATATTTTTTCTCATGTATGGTTTGTGTTGGGAAGTAAGCCCTACATCGCATGTCTTCCCATCTCGATAATGGTTTAAATATCCGTTGGGCTACTCCTTTCATTGTCAATTGGTTTTGAGAGTGAACCTTAACAATTTGTTATACAATAGAATACATTAGAAACATATCATGGATGAGTTGAATAATAAATAGGCTCTGCCAACATTTATCTTTTGAGTATCCAATTCATGAGTGGTGTTGAAACCAGACTATTGATATTTTCTTTGACAACTATTATTGTCATTTGTCAAGTTAATGGTTTTTCATTTTGAGCATGATAATGTATCTTTGCTATTTTTTTCGTCGTCATATTTTCTTCATTTTGAGTATGGTAATTAACTTCAGACTGACTTATCTTGTTTTTGTCATGATATATTTTTATCTTGCTTCACTATCTTCTGCCAATTTGTCTTCCTGTTGCCTAAGGTCTTTTTTCTATCTTTTCCTAATTAATTGTCATAAGTGAACACCTTATAAATTCTAATAGTCAATATGTTCTGTATTGCACATAGATCAAAGCTAAAAAGCCTTCATGGAAAGTTGGTTCATCTTTTGCCTTAAAGAAGGTGGTGAAGAGTTCACCTAAAGTGCAAATTGATGTTGATTCAGACCTGATTGACGAAGATAGTCTTTTGACTGAAGAAGATTTGAAGAAACCCCAGCTTCCAGGTAAAGACCACTTTTCTAGTTTGTCCTTGATTAATTAGTATACTGTGTGATATTAGGCTATTAGCTAATATGCTTCTACAATAGATGATTGTGAAATTGGCAGTACGAGAAAAGCGTGCAAAAATTGCACTTGTGGGAGGGCTGAAGAAGAGGAGAAAGCATTGAAGTTAGGATTGACTGCAGAGCAGATTAGTAATCCTCAATCAGCTTGTGGCAGTGTATGTCCTTTTCCATGTTTCCTTTTGCAATATAAATTTTGTTATATCATCTTGCATTTTACATTTTACGTGACACGTTCTAAAGTTTGAGAAATGTGGATGCACACACACCAGACACAAAAACAGTTCAATAGGTTTACAGTGGTTTGATTAGATGGCTAGCTTTGTTACAGAGCTTGTGCTGCATCATAAATCCTTGCCTTATGTAGTTCTATTACATATAGTTTAGTACTATGGATTTAGAGGCTTAGGGCCCTTTTGGCATGCCGTATAAGACATTATAGTATAAGCTAATGCAATACATTGTTTGGTGTGACCAATGTATTGTATAAGCTTATATGTCATACCCTCCAAAAACCATTGAACAATCAGTCCCATGACCATTTGCTTGCTCACTAACCACCATCTAGGTAAATAGGAAGAAGCATATACTCAACTTGATTTGGCTTATTGAAGCCAAATGTTTTTCATGGGCACACGCAGAACGAGTTCATTGAACACCAACATTAATGGGCTATGTCATTTGCTTGAGGTGTCATGCTTGAAAGTTACTCTGATGTTCCTCAACTCTAAAAATATATTTGATTCCAATACATAAATTGTGGGAATGTGTTTTCAGTTTGTTATAAATTCAACCTGAATAAGTTTTTAAAATAATAATAATAATTTTTATAACTTGATTTTGGGATTAGGTTTCATATATACATGTTAATTTTGGGATTAGGGTTCATATATATTTCTTTTACATGCACAAAAGAAAAGGTGTTTTTGTAATAAAAAATTGTATCCTATCCAGTATTATAAATCATATCACATGAAATTTCCATTCCTTCCAATTCATCTATTGAAGCTTTGCAGAATTAGTAATTTTAAATATTCTTCTAAATTCAATCCTCCTCCTCATCCTATCCTCCTCCTCATCCTCATCCTCATCCTCATCCTCATCCTCCTCTTCCTCCTCCTCCTCCTCCTCCTCCTCCTCCTCATCCTATCCACGTCCTCATCCTATTCTCATCCTCATCCTCATCCTACCCTCCTCTTCCTCCTCATCATCTTCCTGATCATTTCTTCGTCCTCAACCTCATCTTATCCTCATCCTCATCCTATCCTCTTCCTCATCCCCGTTCTTATCCTATCATCATCCTCATCCTCATCCTCATCCTCATACTCATCCTACCCTCCTCTTCATCCTCATCCTCTTCCTCATTTATCTTCGTCCTCATCCTCATCCTATCCTCTTCCTCATCCTCATCCCCATACTCATCCTATCCTAATCTTCACCCTCATCCTCATCTTCGTCCTCACCCTCACCCTATCCTAATCCTCATCCCCATCCTCATCCTCCTCCTCATTCTCATACTCATCCTCCTCCTCCAATTCCTCATCCTCATCTTTTCCTCATCCTCATCCTACCCACTTCCTCATCCTACCCACGTCCTCATCCTATCCTCATCCTACCCTCCTCTTCATCCTCATCCTCTTCCTCATCTTATCTTTGTCCTCATCCTCATCCT
>NC_032016.1:24843672-24844120 GCF_001865875.1 Lupinus angustifolius | reverse complement strand
CTTATCTTTGTCCTCATCCTCATCCTATCCTCATCATCCTCCTCCAAATCCTCATCCTATCCTCGTCCTCATGCTCATCCTGATCCTCATCCTCATCCCATCCTCATCNTAGGCTCTGCCAACATTTATCTTTTGAGTATCCAATTCATGAGTGGTGTTGAAACCAGACTATTGATATTTTCTTTGACAACTATTATTGTCATTTGTCAAGTTAATGGTTTTTCATTTTGAGCATGATAATGTATCTTTGCTATTTTTTTCGTCGTCATATTTTCTTCATTTTGAGTATGGTAATTAACTTCAGACTGACTTATCTTGTTTTTGTCATGATATATTTTTATCTTGCTTCACTATCTTTTGCCAATTTGTCTTCCTGTTGCCTAAGGTCTTTTTTCTATCTTTTCCTAATTAATTGTCATAAGTGAACACCTTATAAATTCTAATAGTC
>NC_032016.1:24842930-24843572 GCF_001865875.1 Lupinus angustifolius | reverse complement strand
TGTCATGATATATTTTTATCTTGCTTCACTATCTTCTGCCAATTTGTCTTCCTGTTGCCTAAGGTCTTTTTTCTATCTTTTCCTAATTAATTATGTCATAAGTGAACACCTTATAAATTCTAATAGTCNAATAGTCAATATGTTCTGTATTGCACATAGATCAAAGCTAAAAAGCCTTCATGGAAAGTTGGTTCAGCTTTTGCCTTAAAGAAGGTGGTGAAGAGTTCACCTAAAGTGCAAATTGATATTGATTCAGACCTGATTGACGAAGATAGTCTTTTGACTGAAGAAGATTTGAAGAAACCCCAGCTTCCAGGTAAAGACCACTTTTCTAGTTTGTCCTTGATTAATTAGTATACTGTGTGATATTAGGCTATTAGCTAATATGCTTCTACAATAGATGATTGTGAAATTGGCAGTACGAGAAAAGCGTGCAAAAATTGCACTTGTGGGAGGGCTGAAGAAGAGGAGAAAGCATTGAAGTTAGGATTGACTGCAGAGCAGATTAGTAATCCTCAATCAGCTTGTGGCAGTGTATGTCCTTTTCCATGTTTCCTTTTGCAATATAAATTTTGTTATATCATCTTGCATTTTACATTTTACGTGACACGTTCTAAAGTTTGAGAAATGTGGATGCACACA
>NC_032016.1:24833309-24842830 GCF_001865875.1 Lupinus angustifolius | reverse complement strand
TGTTTGGTGTGACCAATGTATTGTATAAGCTTATATGTCATACCCTCCAAAAACCATTGAACAATCAGTCCCATGACCATTTGCTTGCTCACTTTCCACCATCTAGGTAAATGGGAAGAAGCATACACTCAACTTGATTTGGCTTATTGAAGCCAAATGTTTTTCATGGGCACACGCAGAACGAGTTCATTGAACACCAACATTAATGGGCTATGTCATTTGCTTGAGGTGTCATGCTTGAAAGTTACTCTGATGTTCCTCAACTCTAAAAATATATTTGATTCCAATACATAAATTGTGGGAATGTGTTTTCAGTTTGTTATAAATTCAACCTGAATAAGTTTTTAAAATAATAACAATAATTTTTATAACTTGATTTTGGGATTAGGTTTCATATATACATGTTAATTTTGGGATTAGGGTTCATATATATTTCTTTTACATGCACAAAAGAAAAGGTGTTTTTGTAATAAAAAATTGTATCCTATCCAGTATTATAAATCATATCACATGAAATTTCCATTCCTTCCAATTCATCTATTGAAGCTTTGCAGAATTAGTAATTTTAAATATTCTTCTAAATTCATTTAGCCAACCACACCTAATGCAAAAATTGTGAATAATACCCTCCATTGCATCACTCTATCCTCTAATGCTGCTTCAGACTTGGCACCTATTTTTGGCATTACTCTCAGAAGTTGTTTTTGGTCTACAGTGTGGGCTAGGGGATGCTTTCAGGTGCAGTACATGCCCTTACAAAGGTCTCCCTCCCTTCAAATTGGGCGAGAAGGTAGTTAGTTTCCATGAGCTGTTTGGTGCCATTTCCATGGTAGGGCCTAGAACATTTCTTTAAAGAAAAAGTAATTGATTATTCTTTTATGCAGGTAGCACTATCCACTAATTTCCTTGCTGCAGACATATGATGGAAAAGGATACATCACACTTTGTTTCTGGTATGATAAATGTAATTAACCACATCATTATATGATATGTGGTTATTAGTTCCCTAATTATATTGATTAAGATTTGGAATTACTCTGTCCTATAAAGAGACAGAATTACTCTTCTGTGTGATTTTATAATTACTCTTCTGTGTGATTTTATAATTACTCTTCTGTGTGATTTTATAATTCCTCTTCCAGCAAAAACCAAACTCTCACTGTTCCAAAGTGATCCATGGTATGATGATTATTTGATATAATTTAATTTTCTCATAAAACTTGCTTTCTCATAAATGGATGAAATTTTATTTTGCTTATTAGCTTAATGGTACTATCTGCTCCAGTTCCCCATGTATATGTTTCGCATGAAAAGATATAGAATGATGCAGTTGTTGCAACAAAGTTAACAGAGGCTGATGTTAATACTCATTCAGTTGTTGGAACACCATATTGGGTGGCCCCAGAGGTATTAATTGTGTGATTTTCTTCTGCAAACCTAATAATTTGGATTGTGGGTTATAGAAGTGGTCTCTAATTTGATGTTTTCGAGGGTGATCACAGATAACTGTGCTTTAATTTTCCAGGTTATAGAAATGTATGGTGTGTGTGCTGCTTCTGACATTTGGAGTCTTGACTGTACGGTTATTGAACTTCTTACATGTGTGCCTCTTTACTATGATTTGCAGCCTATGTCGGCTCTTTTACGTATTGTCAAAGTTTGCTTATGTTAATAATTTATTGTTTCTTCAATATATCATGGGTCATAGTATCTGGGTTTCTTATAGCAATTGGCTAGATGATGATATTGATAGCTACACTTGATTGTAATTTGTATAGTAGTAAGTTGATATCCCACAAATTGGAGCATTTTCAGTAATCCAATGTTCTTGAAATGCTCTATAGCGCTATTAGAATATGATTTATATTTTATAGTGTAAAGAAACTTTGTACTTATTCCTTGAATTTTTTTCCCAGGATGAGCATCATCCAATTCCTGATAGCCTGTCACCTGACATCACTGATTTTCTGCACCATTGCTTTCAAAAGGTAAACTGGATTAGTAGTAGCGTAGGAATATTATGACTTGTTTTTACATGTCTTACAAATGGAGATCACCTTTTGTATATCCGCGTTTAACTTGATGAATGCTACTGCATTATTTGTATATTTGTTCCGAAGCTTACACTAGAGTGATGCCGTCATTATTGTCTATGTAGTTTTCTAACTCTACATTGTATTTGTAGGATAGGAAAAATGAATATCAGTTTTGATCCATACATTTAATAATTTCATATCAAACTGGTGAATAAGCTTTACATAATGTTTTGTTGCATATGTCAGGATGTTAGACAAAGACCTGATGCTAAAACACTACTGTCGCACCCTGGATCCAAAACTGTAGACGTGTTCTGCAGTCTTCTCTTCGTCACAGTGGAACATTAAAGTAAATAGCATGAGATATTATTGCTCTGTTATAATATGTTAGTTCTTTTGGTTGTACTTCAGTTGTATTGATAGTGAGTGATACTACCTATATTGATTCAATTGACAATTAGTCACAACATGGTTTTATTCTGGTGTGTTTGTGATGTCAGGGGATGTTTGTGATGTCAGTATACATAATGTTTGTGATTCAACCAAAAGAACTAACATATTATAACAGAGCAATAATATCTCATGCTATTTACTTTAATGTTCCACTGTGACGAAGAGAAGACTGCAGAACACGTCTACAGTTTTGGATCCAGGGGTGCGACACTAGTGTTTTAGCATCAGGTCGTCTTTGTCTAGCATCCTGATATATGCAACAAAACATTATGTAAAGCTTATTCACCAGTTTGATATGAAATTATTAAATGTATGGATCAAAACTGATATTCATTTTTCCTATCCTACAAATACAATGTAGAGTTAGAAAACTACATACACAACAATGACGACATCACTCTAGTGTAAGCTTCGGAACAAATATACAAATAATGCAGTAGCATTCATCAACTTAAAAGCAGATATACAAAAGGTGATCTCCATTTGTAAGACAAGTCATAATATTCCTACACTATTACTAATCCAGTTTACCTTTTGAAAGCAATGGTGCAGAAAATCAGTGATGTCAGGTGACAAGCTATCAGGAATTGGAGGATGCTCATCCTGGGAGAAAAGTCAAAGAATAAGTACAAAGTTTCTTTACACTATAAAATATAAATTATATTATAATAGCGCTATAGAGCATTTCAAGAACACGGAATTACTGAAAATGCTCCATTTTGTGGGATATCAACTTACTGCTATACAAATTACAATCAAGTGTAGCTACCAATATCATCATCTAGCCAATTGCTATAAGAAACCCAGATACTAGGACCCATGATTGAAGAAACAATAAATTATTAACATAAGCAAACCTGGACAATACGGAAAAGAGCTGGCATATGCTGCAAATCATAGTAAGGAGGCACACATGTAAGAAGTTCAATAACCGTACAGCCAACACTCCAAATGTCAGAAGCAGCACACACACCAGACATTTCTATAACCTGGAAAATTAAAGCACAGTTGTCTGTGATCATCCTTGAAAACATCAAATTAGAGACCATTTCTATAACCCACAATCCAAATTATTAGGCTTGCAGTCAGCAAGGTGCTAAGCATAGCAAATGAACTACCTTTTCTGATTAAGAAAAAAATATAATAAAAATGAGAGGGGATACAGTACATGTTGAGTACCGAAAAATTATATTTTGCATACCACTCCAGTGTTACTGTTAGTAAATGATTTAAACGAAGCAAGGATCAAAAGCTCTAAGCAAATTTAGCAGAAGAAAATCATACAATTAATACCTCTGGGGCCATCCAATATGGTGTTCCAACAACTGAATGAGTATTAACATCAGCCTCTGTTAACTTTGTTGCAACACCAAAATCAGCAAGTTTGACTAGACCCTGAAAGCAGAATTTATGTAATTAGTGAGAATTAATACAAAATTTCTAGATCTAACCCAAAGAAGAAAACATAGACTCGAGCATGGAAAATTATGATGGGATCGAGGCGACATGAAAGGAGACTCGGTGAGACTACAATTCCATCATATGAAGTATACCATGGAAAAGTATGACAAGATTAAAAACAATGATGACATACATCATACTTTTTTCATAGAAAGATGCAAAATATAATTATCCGGTGCTCATCATGTACTCAGAAAAGCCATCTATATCATGATGCAATCGATCAAGTCCAAGTAAAAGGAGGGATTATATGATAAGAAAACTGACAACCCTAGTGTATAACTAAGAACAAAAAAATAGGAGTAGGCTTGCCTCTTTAGTTGTCAATATGTTAGCACCCTTAATATCCCGATGGATAACACCCTGTTCATGTAGATAAACCAAGCCTTCCAACACCTATCTCATCATATAATGCATTTAGTATAAAATCCAAAAAATAAACCAAAACCTTTTAAAACCTCAATGAATTGTCTTACACCTACAAACCTGGCCAATATAAACTGCAACCAATGATTCTGGAAATGGTCCAAATTTATTGGGCTTGATAATATTTGCAAGCGAGCCATTCTCAACATACCTAGAAGTTACAAACATGTAGCAAATCCATTAACTCCACTAAATTTTCTTCAAATGATACTATGATTGAATCTTCTTAAATTGAGATCACTTACTCCAAAATTATGTGCAGATGACTCTTTGTCTTTAAGGATCCAAGATACTTTACAATGTTTTTGTGATTCAAATTCTGTAAAATAGTAATCATTTAACAAACATGTGCACAATATAAGAACCCGAGATTAAGCCAATAAAGTAATTATTATAGCATCAGAGAACATAAACACTGGTATATATATTTTTAGAGTGAAAATTTGAGAAGAGAATTCATCTAGAGAATGTAGAAAAGTGGTAAGAGAACAAGAGGTTCTCTGTGAAACCAAAAAGATGGGGACAACAGAAAAGAATTTGAAAATAGTACATCAGCACAGGAGAGCTCTTCAATCCTCTGATAATATGAAAGAGGAACTCTTCTACACTAAACTCAAGCTTAAAGCCAGGGACTCAGTATCATATTGTGAACACTTGGAAAATGATAGTGTACTGGAATGGAAGGTGAAGGAACAAAGAGAGAGGGAGAAAGAGAATCTGTGATGAAACTAAAATGGAAACTATAACTAACTGAGCTCAATTCTGTAACTGCCTGATACATTTGTCATAACTGTATGACTACTGTCAACTGTGACAGTTGTCACTTAATGTACCAATCACTAACTAACTAGTAATCCAAGAATAATCATTTTAGAATAAATAATATTTATAATACTCTACACTCAGGATTATGAATACTAGTATAATATTACTGGGACAATTACCTCAAACATTGGCTGTCCTTATGCTTCGTTGTATCACTTTTTTTTAAAGGAATGCTTGGTTATATTAATGGATGTCCTCAAATATCCTGTTTGAGCTATATGTATTGGAATATTTCATGGCAGATTCCTGCAATCATGAGCTTTGCAGTACCTGATCGTCCCCGAGAGATTCGTATGGAAGCAGCTTATTTTTTGCAGCAACTTTGTCAGTCTAGGTCTGGAGTGTATTTTATTTGTCATTATTACATGGATTCTTTTGTCTTGAAAATGAAGCTTGGTATTGATTGTTAACGCTTGGTGTAGTTCCTTGACATTACAAATGTTTATAGCTTGCCGTGGAATACCTGTTTTGGTGGGATTTCTTGAGGCTGATTATGCCAAGTACAGGTCAGTTGTTGTTTGTAAATTTCACTTATATGGAACTATGGACATTTTCTGGGTTGGTTTTGTTCTTCATTCTTGAAACTGCCTAACTTGTAGATTTTGATTTGGTGCCTTATGATTTTCAGCAAGGTTTTCGATATGCTATACTTCTCTATGATTGATTGCTTACTATATGTTGTAGTTCCTTTATCATACAAACAAAAAACAGACTTTTCTGCTCTTTCCATTTGCTTCTTCTACCCTGCAAGTGCATCAACTTGTGCTTTGTATTAAAAAAATTGTATAATAAAATCTGCCCACAAAACTTGTCTCAGGGAAATGGTTCATCTGGCTATTGATGGCATGTGGCAAGTATTTAAGCTTCAGCAGTCAACACCCAGAAATGATTTTTGTCGGATAGCTGCAAAGAATGGAGTACTCCTTAGGCTTATAAATACTCTTTACAGCCTAAATGAGGCAACCCGACTCGCTTCTATGTCTGTTGGAGGTGGATTTTTGATTGATGGTTCAGCTCAACGGGCACATTCTGCTATCTTAGATTCTACACATCCTTCTATTGTTCAGAATGAGGCACTGTTCTCTTCAGTAGATCAGCATGATCTACATAAAGTGAAGCGTGGAGTACTTGATCATCACTTAGAACCTTCACATGCTCCAACTTCCAACCCTCATAGATCAGATGCTAATCACCCCATTGATATTGACAGGCCTCGATCTAGCAATGCAGCAGCTGAAGTTGTGCCACTGGAGAAGATTTCAAATCTAGCTTTCAGAGAATCTTCAGTAGGTGCGTTAAAAGAGAGAGAGAATGTGGATCGTTGGAAAATTGATCCTTCTCGGGCATATTTTGAACCCAGACAGCAGCGTGTTAGTATTTCTTCTAGCAGGACGTCACCAGATAGGCGTCTGAAATTGACAGAACCCACATCAAATGGGTTATCAGTTACAGGAACTACACGACAAGAGCAAGTTAGGCCTCTTCTTAGCTTGTTGGACAAAGAGCCACCATCTGGATGTTTATCTGGCCAGCTTGAGTATGTACGTCAGTTTTCGGGATTAGAAAGACATGAAAGTGTACTCCCTTTGTTACATGCCTCAGAAAAGAAAACAAATGGTGAACTAGACTTTTTGATGGCAGAATTTGCAGGTAGACAGGATCTGTCTGCTTCTTTTGTTGAAGATATTTTAACAGAGATAAGTAACAGAAAATTACAAATAATCTAAGCAATCATTAAAATTTACAATAAACTTTCCACACTTAAATCTGTCATCAAAAGTTCCCTTGTTTAACCTTTCTGGGAATACTCATTTCTCATAATAATTGTATTTTAAAGAATAGGTTATTTCAAGTACACTTCACAAAGAATTGCTGGCTTCAAAACTTCTAGTTTAACAACAATGCTCGGTTGCTTCTAGGTTTTGTTATTGCAAGAATTGGAATAATTATGCTAAGAGTCTACCTTGAATATTTTCTTAGTTTTTGTCTGTACATAAGTTCTGGTATGATATTGTTGGTATTTAAAACTTAAAAAGTCTTTCATTCATATTCATATTGAATATCTAAAAGCATGGTGATTCATGAAATAGTGTTCAACAATATATCCTGCCATCAACATTGCTATGAAAACTTCAAATGATTCTAAGGTTTCTGATCTATTTAACAGTAACTTTTCTCTTATATTGTAATTTGACTGTGAATTGCATTTGTGTGAATGGCATACTGGTTGTGTGGTTAAGGTGCAGATGTTTCTCAACATGCAAGAGAAAATGGAAATCTGGACTCCGGTGCTAGAGTGTCTCGCAAAGTTGCTCCCAAGAAATTAGGGACTGAAGGAGCTGCTTCCACACCTGGGATTGTATCTCAGACAGCATCATGTGTACTGTCCGGTTCTGGTGTTCTAAATGCTATGCCAGGTAGTTCTACTTCATCTGGGATACTTTCCCACATGGTTTCACCATTGAATACAGATGTTGCCAGGGAATACCTAGAAAAGGTGGCAGATCTTCTGCTCGAGTTTGCACAAGCAGACACTACAGTGAAGTCTTACATGTGTAGCCAAAGCTTGCTTAGTCGTCTTTTCCAGATGTTTAATAGGGTGGAGCCTCCTATTCTGTTGAAGGTGTAACACAACCTTCCCTTTAATAGTTCATCTCATATCCTACAACTTTAGTTTCTGACTGTTTATGTATTGGCACCTTGTTTTCTAGATACTGAAGTGCATTAATCATTTGTCAACTGATCCAAATTGCTTAGAAAATCTTCAACGTGCTGAAGCAATAAAATATTTGATTCCGAATCTTGAACTCAAAGAAGGGTCTCTAGTATCAGAGATACGTCATGAGGTGAGTCTTGCTGATCTCATGTTTATTTTTTAAGCAAATATTCTATCCACTGTTCTACTAAATATGTATTAAAACTTGTTCTCAACATGTGTGATTGATTGGTAGTTAGTTTTACTAATGTTTCTCATCAACTTTTTATACAATGCTCTCTCTATTCTTTAGTGTTAATTTCAAATAAATTTAGCAGTGGTATGTAGTAAATACAAAGTTCTTATACTATCCGAAAAATATATTGTGAGCTTTTCAGACCTACTTTTTCCATGTCATTTCACTGCTGCCTTTTATTTTATAGAGGTGTGTGATTTTATAGATATCTAAAGTTGGCTTAAATCTCATATTTTCATTTCTTATATAGGTCTTGAACGCGCTGTTCAATTTATGCAAGATAAATAAGAGGAGACAAGAACAAGCAGCTGAAAATGGGATCATTCCCCATTTGTTGCAATTCATCACATCAAACTCTCCTCTGAGACAATATGCATTGCCTCTGCTGTGTGACATGGCTCATGCATCTCGCAATTCAAGGGAGCAGTTAAGGGCTCATGGTGGTTTGGATGTCTATTTGAACCTCCTTGAAGATCAGATTTGGTCTGTGACTGCACTAGATTCCATTGCTATTTGCTTAGCCCATGACAATGACAACAAGAAAGTTGAACAAGCATTGCTGAAAAAGGATGCAGTTCAGAAGCTTGTGATGTTCTTCCAGTGCTGTCCAGAGCAGCATTTTGTACACATACTGGAGCCATTCTTGAAAATCATCACGTACCCATTTTTATATAATACCATGCCATGTTATAACTGTACTTGTCTCCAAATGCTATCATTCTTCTGATTTTCTATTTAACCAATATCATTATATCACCTATATTGCAGAAAATCTGCACGAATCAATACGACATTAGCTGTTAATGGGTTAACGCCATTGCTTATCGCAAGGCTTGATCATCAGGATGCTATAGCTCGTCTCAATTTACTCAGGCTCATCAAGGTATGCATACATGGCATTTATGATACATATATTGGATCTCTTAGAAATAGTTATGGATCTGTTAAAAAAGTTATATCAGGCTGTTTATGAGCACCACCCACAACCAAAGAAGTTGATAGTAGAGAATGAGTTACCTGAGAAACTTCAAAACTTAATAGGGGAAAGGAAAGATGGACAAGTATTAGTCAAACAGATGGCAACTTCATTACTTAAAGCTCTACATATCAACACAGTTTTGTGAAATTAGATTTTAATACTCATTTTCATTTAGAAGAAATATTTATGGTTGTATGTATATATAAGTTTTCCCTCTTATTTGGGTTCCTTAGTTTATTTATTGTTTGGTTGTAGCTGATTTTCTGGCTTCAATCAATGACATGGTGGCTAAAATGCCTTTTTTGCAATCTATTTGAGTGGCAAGGGCTACACATATCTCTTGTATCACATTTTTCTTTTACTATACATACATTAAATTGCTATATATAT
>NC_032016.1:24832557-24833209 GCF_001865875.1 Lupinus angustifolius | reverse complement strand
TTAAGAATACATTTACTCTTGTATCAGCTCATAATACATTAAAAAATATACTGCTTCTACTTTTTAAATACATTTACTATATTTCATAGGTAATTAGTTTGTATATCATCACCTGAAAATAAAATTATTTTAAGAAGTGAAGCACTTGAGTTTTACCCATCATCTATTGTTTTTTTAAAACACACTTAGTTAGGAACGAAGATAGTAACTAACAGTTCTGATTCTGTTAGTAATAGTAGACTAGTAGTTGCTATTAGTTACTAACAGATTCTGTATTTTCAGCTAAGATAGAAAATATAGATTTCAGATTCTATTGATTCTCTCGGTGTGAAAGTAGCAACTGGAGGGGCAAAACATACCTTCCTGAAAACAGGGAATTGAGAGATTCACGGCATGCAAGCAACAAGGGAGATGGAAGAAAGGTTGAAAAAGTATATCTGTGAAATGCTGGAAAGTCGTATATGTGAGTTGGAAAATACATTGGAGTTGAAGTTTAAGGTTTTAGAAAGAAGTTTAAGAGAGTCTGTAAAGAATTTGGTTGAAGAATCCTTCCACAAGCACAAGGAGGAGGAAATATCAAAACGGAGATCAAAGCATCACGAATCACATCGGGTACAAGATGGAGTCCCAGATTTCAGAACTAACAGAATCA
>NC_032016.1:24832103-24832457 GCF_001865875.1 Lupinus angustifolius | reverse complement strand
TGATACTTGGAGCAGATGCTGGGAGATGAGATTGGGAAGGGAGCCTATGGTCGAGTTTTCAAAGGTTTGGACCTAGAGAATGGAGACTTCGTTGCAATTAAACAAGTTTCTTTGGAGAATATTGCTCAGGAGGATCTCAACGTCATCATGGTACAAAATTAACAAAACTCATCTTAGCACCATTCTTTTGTTTTGTAGCTAAAAAAATATAAATTGGAAACATTAGAGACTTATGTCCAATTGTGTCTTTGATAATCCTATTATATTTATTACTAACTTGGGTGCTGTTTTACCTGTGACTATTCCACCATTTGATGGATGCGTCAATGTTTCAGCAAGAGATTGATTTGTTAA
>NC_032016.1:24831601-24832003 GCF_001865875.1 Lupinus angustifolius | reverse complement strand
CGGTGAGACTACAATTCCATCATATGAAGTATACCATGGAAAAGTATGACAAGATTAAAAACAATGATGACATACATCATACTTTTTTCATAGAAAGATGCAAAATATAATTATCCGGTGCTTAACATGTACTCAGAACAGCCATCATATCCTGCTGCAATCGATCAAGTCCAAGTAAAAGGAGTGATTATATGATAAGAAAACTGACCCGTGTACAGGTGGTTTATATAACATTTTGATGCAATATGTTAGCACCCTTGTACAGAAGAATTGCCAAAACACAAAACCCTAGTGTATAACTAAGAACAAAAAAATAGGAGCAGGCTTGCCTTTTTAGTTGTCAATATGTTAGCACCCTTAATATCCCGATGGATAACACCCTGTTCATGTAGATAAACCAAG
>NC_032016.1:24820031-24831501 GCF_001865875.1 Lupinus angustifolius | reverse complement strand
CGAGCCATTCTCGACATACCTAGAAGTTACAAACAAGTAGCAAATCCATTAACTCCACTAAATTTCCTTCGAATGATTAAATCTTCTTAAATTGAGATCACTTACTCCAAAATTATGTGCAGATGACTCTCTGTCTTTGAGTATCCAAGATACTTTACAATGTTTTTGTGATTCAAATTCTGTAAAATAGTAATCATTTAACAAACATGTGCACAATATAAGAACCCGAGATTAAGCCAATAAACTAATTATTATAGCATCAGAGAACATAAACACTGGTATATATATTTTTAGAGTGAAAATTTGAGAACAGAATTCATCTAGAGAATGTAGAAAAGTGGTAAGAGAACAAGAGGTTCTCTGTGAAACCAAAAAGATGGGGACAACAGAAAAGAATTTGAAAATAGTACGCCAGCATAGGAGAGCTCTTCAATCCTCTGATAATATGAAAGAGGAACTCTTCTACACTAAAACCATGTGCTCACCCACATGGATACCACATAAAAAACCACTTTAATTCTCTGAATCACAGACACTGTAAATGGATGGCATTAATGCATTATTACTTATTAGTGTACCGCTGCTTCCTAAGAAATAAAACATGTACATCATTTATAAAAAAATGTATACCATTAACTAATTTCCTATTTCTGGCAAATAGCATATATTCCATTTGGTCTAATTGGAACCTGCCAGTTTACAAGTAATTTAATACAAGAACAACTGTATCATTCTATATCTTTTCATGCGAAACATATACATGGGGAACTGGAGCAGATAGTACCATTAAGCTAATAAGCAAAGTAAAATTTCAATAGATAATGTGGTGCAGATACAACATTGAGATATAGAAATACCTTTAACAAATCAATCTCTTGCTGAAACATTGACGCATCCATCAAATGGTGGAATAGTCACAGGTAAAACAGCACCCAAGTTAGTAATAAATATAATAGGATTATCAAAGACACAATTGGACATAAGTCTCTAATGTTTCCAATTTATATTTTTTTAGCTACAAAACAAAAGAATGGTGCTAAGATGAGTTTTGTTAATTTTGTACCATGATGACGTTGAGATCCTCCTGAGCAATATTCTCCAAAGAAACTTGTTTAATTGCAACGAAGTCTCCATTCTCTAGGTCCAAACCTTTGAAAACTCGACCATAGGCTCCCTTCCCAATCTCATCTCCCAGCATCTGCTCCAAGTATCACATGATGTGTGTGTGACTAGTCTTCCAACCAAAACTAGATGCCTTCTGCCTTTGGAAAATGTTTAACATTTGTTTTCTCCATTCTCTATTCTTTAATGAATTTTGCGAACCATTTTGGTGTGATTTCTACAATATATAACTTGACACAATGAAACCTTACTTTGAATTTTTTTGCGTTGATCATCCTCAAAGATAGCGGCTTATAAGCTTTTAGTTGGTCTTCTTTCTAAAGATTTTAGTATGGTTTTCAGAAGTGTTACACTTTCAGTCTTTTGTATTATATTTGCAGTGATTACCTGCCAAATAGTGGTGATACTTTTTGAAGATAATTTTCTCTACTTTGGGGAAAGGGAATGCTGATTACTTAATTAGTTCTTGTATGTATTCACTGTTTGATTTAAGTTAAACTGATATTTACTTTCAGCTCCATATTTGGTTGGAGAGAAATATCAGAGAAACTGAATAGATTTTTTTCATTGTTTGGAATGGATATAAAAGGGGAAGAAAAAGAAGTTGACTTTTCTCTCCATTTGACTTGAATAGAAAAGTGACGAGAAAAACTGATAAATTTGTTAAAAGACATTTATGCCCCATTATATATGTTCCAACAAGTCACTCAGTTGAAATGACTGCCTTGTTAGTTAAGGAGAAGGGGGTCCCTTTCCTCAACGGCTACTGTTGGACATAGTCACTGAAGTTATTCCGGGACAATAATCTAGTGGTTGAGTCATTACAATATTAGGAATGAATAGTGTATGTAGTAAAAAAGGGAATAGGATGTTCTACCTACACTTGTTGCATTTGAGATATTTGTAGTGCACTTTATCCGATCTGGGTTATCCTTCCTGAACCCTGGTCTAAAAACCATTAAGGGTGGGACCCCTGAATCATGCATCCGCACCCTTATATGACTTGAATTGGTTCTTTAATAGCCATCAGAATGGCATCAAAGTGCCCTTAAAAGATAAGTTTAGGGTTAATTCAATGCTTTGATAAATAGTGTTTACATGATGAGCATCCTCCAATTCCTGATAGCCTAAGAAATAAAACATGTACATCATTTATAAAAAAATGTATACCATTAACTAATTTCCTATTTCTGGCAAATAGCATATATTCCATTTGGTCTAATTGGAACCTGCCAGTTGACAAGTAATTTAATACAAGAACAACTGTATCATTCTATATCTTTTCATGCGAAACATATACATGGGGAACTGGAGCAGATAGTACCATTAAGCTAATAAGCAAAGTAAAATTTCAATAGATAATGTGGTGCAGATACAACATTGAGATAAAGAAATACCTTTAACAAATCAATCTCTTGCTGAAACATTGACGCATCCATCAAATGGTGGAATAGTCACAGGTAAAACAGCACCCAAGTTAGTAATAAATATAATAGGATTATCAAAGACACAATTGGACATAAGTCTCTAATGTTTCCAATTTATATTTTTTTAGCTACAAAACAAAAGAATGGTGCTAAGATGAGTTTTGTTAATTTTGTACCATGATGACGTTGAGATCCTCCTGAGCAATATTCTCCAAAGAAACTTGTTTAATTGCAACGAAGTCTCCATTCTCTAGGTCCAAACCTTTGAAAACTCGACCATAGGCTCCCTTCCCAATCTCATCTCCCAGCATCTGCTCCAAGTATACATGCAAACAAAATGATTAGCCAATAAAAAATCAAGCTAAGTAGTGGCACAACCCCGTATGCAATTTCAAAAAAGAAACGAGACAGATCAACCAAAAACTTGCAATTGAAATTCAACAATTATTACAGCAGATAATTCTTTTCAGTGCATTCCCTGATAGTTGCGTGCAAACACTTAATTTGTGTTTAACCAAAATGATTAATCATCTACATTAAAAGTAGAAAATATCTAACAGCATATCCCCTGTTAAAAACAATGAGCAGCTGCCACCATCCAATTCAGCAGCAGCATTCCTTGCCCCAGAATCATGTCACAAGTATGGCAATGTTTCTACCTCACTATTGCAACAACCAGCCACACCGCAACCGCTATTTCATTTGAATATCTAACATCGTTCTCCATTACAGCGCCACAATGCAATGGTGCTATAGGCTACCCTACCACCAGCTAGTGATTATTAACTATTATTGTTACTATTCACAAAATCACATTAACTTCATTTTTACCAACATAATATTGGTCTAGTGGTCTAAGGCCCCATCAGATCCCCAGGACGACCAAAAGGTTAAGGTTGTCGAGGGTTTATACGAAACGTACATATTTCGATTTGTTGAAACGTACATATTTCGTACATCAGATCCCATTGCAAAATAAGGGATTATACGAAACGTAGAAATGAATGGAGAAGTGAAATTGCGTACATATTTGTTGTCGAGGGTTTTGGATTTGGTGAAAGCAGACGTCGTCGTTTGACGCGACATGTCTGCGAATTGAGGTGTGAAGAATTGAAGAATTCTGGTGACAGAAAGAGAAACTCAGAATTAGTGAGTGAATGGTGAAAATAATTTCGATTTATTTAATAAATTAATATTTATAAGAATGAAAAAGAAGGGAATGAATGTTATTATTCATAGACAGCTAGATGCGATTGTTTTCGGGTCAATGTCACACTTTTTGTATCACTCAATTTATTACTAATTCTTATTGGTTTAAAAATTTATTTAAATTAAATTTGTATTATTAAATATTTTTCTGATCAATCATATCTCCTGATACATAGAATGGTACAAAGTGATGGTATAACATATGTGGTCTATTGTTTTCTTTTACTTTCAAGGTTTTCATTTTTCTTTCAATTTTTTTTTTAAAATTTTTCATCTTATGGAAATTATTATTGCTTATTTCAGAAATTGTTATGATTAATATACTCAGGTGTGCAATTATTTTCATATTTATTTTTCATCATATGCTTCATTCTATGATGTCTTTCCTTTTCTATATAATTTTTAAGTGGAAGGAATTAGATTTTTTAAGAAACTGTTATTATTGTTACCATTAATATTAATATAGGGTGAGCACTATTGGGTTGAATGGGATAAAGCTTATTTATTATATGACCTTAAATGTTGTTGATTTTTGAATTCGTCTCTAGACCCAGTTAAATGTAATATATACTTATTTTATATAAAATTTTCTCAACATTACTTATTATTATAAATATGTAATTTGACATATAAAATAATATATGTATACAAGTTGTTAATCATGTATGTATCATGAAAAATTAGGTAACCAATGATATTTTCAACCAAATAATTGTTATTACTTTGTTTTGTTCTTAATTGAATAGAGACACGTACAAATACATGATGAGTTAGGACTATTGGAGGGGTCGACCAGAATCTTGTTTGTCCCCGACTCTAAATATTGAACTCGATTTTTGAAAGTGGACTTTGCCCTAAATTCAACGACACGCAACTCTATTCAGGCTCGATAATGATTGAATAAAACTGGATGAAAATTTATGGTCGAGTCTTACTCACCCTTGTGAACAATTATTTTCATATGAATTTTCATCATTTTAACGTTAAGGAAATTAGAAGATTCAAGAAGGTTTTAATCCCTATGTAGAGTTTTTGCTTGTTTTAAATATTTATACTTAAGTGATATTCTCATTCTCTTGTTTCATTTCTTTTTATATTTAATTTTTCATCTTATAAATTTTATGTTTTAAAAACTCAATAAATATACATATTTTATTACTTTTCATTTTCTGTTCTTATTTTTTCTTTTGGTTTCAATTCATTTTTTAATGTACCAAATTATTTTAGGCAAATTACATTCAACTTTTTATATTATTTATTAACTTTTTAAATTTGGTGCATAACTTTAAATATGAAAAATGAATGAAATACAATATTATTGTCATTATTGTGGTAAAATAAAATTGGTTATAGATTAAAGTGATAAACAAATTGAGAATAATATATTACGAAAAACAATAACAATTTTATAAAAAATAAAAAGTTAATGATTTATTTAGTTTATGTCAACACAAAAAAACAATTATGAGCATCATTATAACGATGTTAGGTACCTAGAAGTTATTGATGCAGTCATTAACAAGTTAAATCTCATAGTATTCCTTCTTTAAACTTTTAGATAAATAATTTTTATAAGAGGTAATGAAGATAAACCCTTGGTCCAATATTATGAAAATGATACATTGGTAAAACAAAAAATTAATATAAAAACATTTTGCATTAAGTTAGTTGTAACACATGCTATATAAGTTTTATAGTATATTTTTATTTATTGATAAACTTTATTTTATGTATGTGATATAAGTTTAATTGTACTTAACCTTTGATATAAATATATTATTATAATTAAATATAAACTAAAATTTCAATTTGGAGAGAAAAGTTTTGTAAACAACTAATTCCAATTATGAAGTTTATCTCTTTGGAATTCTATCATCTTAAAATATGAATAATTCAATTAAGATAGATATAATCTTAAAAAATCACATTAAAATTTAAAATACAATTTTTATTCTTCATTTGAAATTAAGATATAGAAGTACTTATCCCTTAGTATCTTATCATGAAAAGCTCTTTTTCATTAATCTGATTGTTTTTAACTTTTTATCTTCTAAAATCCAGGCGCTAAACATGTAAATGTAAAGGTCAAATTAAAAGAAGACAACATTATATAAAAATATAATCTAACTAAGACAACTTAAATTAAATAAATATAATCTAACTAAGACAACTTAAATTAAATAATGAATTATATTTTTTTTTGGTGCTTTGGAGGGAAAATGAATTATATTGAAAATTTAAGCACCACCCTTGGAATCTATATATAGAGAAAGAATAGAAATTTAATTTCAGTGTGAGTTTAGTCTATAAAGAAAAAACTCTAAACCCTTAATCATGTTTCACTCTTATTATGTGTCTGCCACAGATTCTCAGAGTCCAACTGAGCCATCTGATTATACCCAAAGAACTTTTTCATTGCCACCACTGCCATCACCGCCACCGCTACCGCTGCCACCACCACCACCTCAAGTTCCTAGAAAGAAAAGGGTTCCATGGACTGAAGATGAACATAGGTATGCAAATCTTGCATTCAAATTGTGTTTTCTTTCATTTTATGTTAACTGATTAGTGCATTTGATAATGTGATAGGTTATTTGTGCATGGACTTACCATATATGGAAAGGGAGATTGGAAGGGTATTTCAAGAAACCTTGTTCTTTCCAAGACTCCAGCTCAAATTGCTAGCCATGCCCAGAAATATTTTATTCGTCAAAATGCTTCTCCGTCTTTGAATCCCTCGAGAAAAAGAAGAAGAAGTATTCACGACATAACCCTAACCATGCAAGAACCTTATCGTGTCATGCTTCCTCAACTCGTCCATAACGATGTTGTTGCACCACCACAAGAATTGCACCAAGGGCAACCAGTGTTACAACCTAATCCACCAACCGCGGATATAGATTCGAAGCTCATGGGTTACATGAACTCCCTTCCTCCTCTCTGCAATTGTCATTTCATTAACCACGACAATGAACTATTGCAGCAACCGCAACCACAACCGCAACCGCAATCACATTACGTTTCACATATGTACATGGATCCACAGGGCCAAACAATTTATGTCAACAGATATGGATATCAGAGTTAGGATATAATTAAAAGAGTCTGATATATGCATTGTCCTTCATCCATCACTTTATGCATAAACTAGTTGATATATATTGATAGGGTAGGTTTTGTTTGTGTGTAGGATAGTTAAAATTTAACACTTTTGTTTTGTTTTAGGTTAAGGGGTTACGTATTTTTCTATTCATGAAGTTTTAACTTTGCTTCATCATCATTCAATTAATTGTGCTTCTTTTAGTTTCGATCTTTCTGTGTCAATTATTTTAATTTTTGTTAGGTTTCTCTTATGAGTTGACATGCAAGTTCAATAATAGCTAGAGTCATGTTAGTTAATTAAGGATAAATCTTGTTTATATATACACATATAATACTCATTAAATACGATTAACAAAATGATTTTATTCCTTTCATAATATTTTTCTTTGGTTAGACCATGCCATGATCAAAGGGTAGCTATGTATGGGTTCCCTTTATTTTTTGTGTGTGAACTTATTAAATAGAGAGACAAGTACTATAAAAAATAAAGGATAATATAATATGACAAAAGAATCTCGGAGGCACTCAAAGAGAAGAAAACACCGTTTTTTTCATGGCCTTAATAAGCTTTCTTGAACAAACAATTGCGAAGTTTGAGCCCGTGATGTGTATAGCCTGTCCTGAAGTCTTTGTCAGTTGATTTCTATCTTATTACTTGCACTAACAGCAGCAAGGTTACCTGCTGAACTTCGATATTCAGTGTTGTTTCAACTTATTTGCAATATCAGCTTTTCGCTTGTATTATCTGATACCGTGTGACACTAATTTCTGTTTGGATGTACACTATTGAAAATTGCAAACTTTGTGAAATGCAAATCCTTGTTACATTTCAATGTATGGCTGCTATCTGAAATCCATGTGTTGAGCTTCAACTACCTTGTGGGTGGCATTTGATAGATTAGGCTGATGAACTTGGCTTTAACCCAATCAAGTTTTATCCTCAAATTTTATTATTATGTAGCTGTAACATCTCATATGCTCGCCTGCGGCTATGTTTTGATCGTTTTTTCCTGATTTATTCTCTGCCGTAATCAGTTTGGTTAGTTAGTTATCCATGATTTCAAAGTTTGGTTACTTGGATGCTAGGAATTTTATGGTCAAGTTTGTCATTGATTGCATTGTAAATCTTGCTATGTTGAAATTCTGAGTAAAATTTATATGCTTAAGTTCAATGGTTTCTGCTTTCAATTAACAGGATAACATTTGATTCATTGAAGAATGCATTTATGACTTATGATTGATAGATACTTCAAACTCTACTTAATTAAAATTTGAAATTTTTTGAGTGAATTAAATTTATTCATCTGGTTAGTTTGAGTGACAATTAAGATACTAACTTCTAAATAAATTTTTTATGAAATCTATATTTAAAAATATATGATATAAAAAGTATACATATATAATATTTTCAATATAGATATATAATCAAATCAATTTTGAGCTTAAGGAATCAAATTAATTCCTTTATTTAATGACTAAACTTTCAACTCATTTAAAAATAACAAAATCTTTATTTGGATGTGATAGGATTTAAGTGAGCAAGATGAAAGGGTATTTGAGAATGAAAAATATGAGGGAGGAGTATCGGTTAAATTAGGGTCTACATCTGCTATCTTAAAATAATATATCATTTCATGTTTGTAATTGGTTCAAACGATAATTAATTATTAAAAATTTAATTTCAATACATTTTTTTAATCAATCATAATAACTGACACATTATGGGATAGCAGATATGCTGCCATAATGTTAAAAAAATAATTGTTGGATCCACGGGCTAAATGATCCGGGTTGAAACGACCCGGGAATTAGTCCACGTAGGCAAACCCTTGTTGGCACTATAAAACGCGTTCCTCTGAATACCTCTCCATATCATCTCTGTCTCTATTCCTCTCTACGAAATGGTATGTTCCTATTCATCATGCTTTTCTTCAATATCACATCATTCACTATTCATTTTGATTACTTATTCTAAAAAGTTGAAGATTATTAAATATCAATGGTAGATGATGCAGTAGTGACAGTGTATAAAACTTTCCGAATAAAAAATCAGGTACGTTTATAAATTGTAATATTCTAGACATAATTGTTTTTTTGTTGAAAATTGTAGGATGCTTCAAAGACGCTGAAAGGTTCTGTATTGGCATGTACAGATGAAGCAGTTCTTTCTCTCAGTCAAGTATTTGATGCAGTTAAACAACTTGGCTATGATGGACTTCACCAATCTCAACCTCTGCTTCTTACCTCTGCATTAACATTAAGTAACTAATTCTCCATTTTCTTTCTTTTTTGGGATTTTTTTATATAATCTATATACTGACGTATAAAGTCTGAGTTTTATACACTGTCACTATATCATTCACCATTCATGTTTAATACAAATGAATGGTAGATGATGTACTGAATCTGTATAAGTCTTTACCGTGCATAGATATTACACTCTTACTCAACTTCTTGGTCAATGGTTTCTTCTGTTTTTTTCTTTTTGGTGGTTTAGTAGGGCTTTTACTGTGATTGTAATTTGGCAATGAATTCATCTTAGATTTTAGCTACTTCATATATGTGATCTTTTTCAAGTCATTGGTTGAACTATTAGTTTTAGTACTTAGATGCCTGAATTTTGAGTAAACTGTTAATAGCAAGTTCTGCATATGCCAACCCTGGATTTTCGTTGCAAGAAGTTGGATAGAAGATGCTATCTCCCTTGATAATACGTAATTTTCGATTTCGTTTGTCTGTGTTATTTTATTGTATTGTAGTATAAGAAACTCACCTATGCATATTATAAATTGCAGGCAAGTTGCCAGTGGATTCTTCCTCTGTGGATACAGTCATTTTAATCTGGCATTCTGTTGATTGTCCCACAAACCAACTGATTCATGAGTTCCTGAGGGTGTTAAAAGCAGGTGGGACAACTTTTATTCGCAAGTCATCTCAGTCTGCTGAGGGTTTGGTCGATAAGGTAGTAATAATCTGGATTGTGCCTTGGAGAATTTTATTTTACAAATATGATATTTTTGCCCTTTGTCCTTCCAGGTTGTATCTGATCTTCAGAACAAATTATTATTGGCCGGGTTTTCAGAAACACAAGTTTTACAGTCAAATGCGGTAAGTTTCATTTTAGGTATCTGCCTTTGCTATATCTTATTCATCATTGTTTTCTAAATATATTTTTTCTCATGTATGGTTTGTGTTGGGAAGTAAGCCCTAGATCGCATGTCTTCCCGTCTCGATAATGGTTTAAATATCTGTTGGGCTACTCCTTTCATTGTCAATTGGTTTTGAGAGTGAACCTTAACAATCTGTTATACAATAGAATACATTAGAAACATATCATGGATGAGTTGAATAATATATAGGCTCTGCCAACATTTATCTTTTGAGTATCCAATTCATGAGTGGTGTTGAAACCAGACTATTGATATTTTCTTTTACAACTATTGTTGTCATTGTCAAGTTAATGGTTTTTCATTTTGAGCATGATAATGTATCTTTGCTATTTTTTTCGTCGTCATATTTTCTTCATTTTGAGTATGGTAATTAACTTCAGACTGACTTATCTTGTTTTTGTCATGATATATTTTTATCTTGCTTCACTATCTTTTGCCAATTTGTCTTCCTGTTGCCTAAGGTCTTTTTTCTATCTTTTCCTAATTAATTGTCATAAGTGAACACCTTATAAATTCTAATAGTCAATATGTTCTGTATTGCACATAGATCAAAGCTAAAAAGCCTTCATGGAAAGTTGGTTCATCTTTTGCCTTAAAGAAGGTGGTGAAGAGTTCACCTAAAGTGCAAATTGATGTTGATTCAGACCTGATTGACGAAGATAGTCTTTTGACTGAAGAAGATTTGAAGAAACCCCAGCTTCCAGGTACAGAGCACTTTTCTAGTTTGTCCTTGATTAATTAGTATTCTGTGTGATATTAGGCTATTAGCTAATATGCTTCTACAATAGATGATTGTGAAATTGGCAGTACGAGAAAAGCGTGCAAAAATTGCACTTGTGGGAGGGCTGAAGAAGAGGAGAAAGCATTGAAGTTAGGATTGACTGCAGAGCAGATTAGTAATCCTCAATCAGCTTGTGGCAGTGTATGTCCTTTTCCATGTTTCCTTTTGCAATATAAATTTTGTTATATCATCTTGCATTTTACATTTTACGTGACACGTTCTAAAGTTTGAGAAATGTGGATGCACACACACCAGACACAAAAACAGTTCAATAGGTTTACAGTGGTTTGATTAGATGGCTAGCTTTGTTACAGAGCTTGTGCTGCATCATAAATCCTTGCCTTATGTAGTTCTATTACATATAGTTTAGTACTATGGATTTAGAGGCTTAGGGCCCTTTTGGCATGCCGTATAAGACATTATAGTATAAGCTAATGCAATACATTGTTTGGTGTGACCAATGTATTGTATAAGCTTATATGTCATACCCTCCAAAAACCATTGAACAATCAGTCCCATGACCATTTGCTTGCTCACTAACCACCATCTAGGTAAATAGGAAGAAGCATATACTCAACTTGATTTGGCTTATTGAAGCCAAATGTTTTTCATGGGCACACGCAGAACGAGTTCATTGAACACCAACATTAATGGGCTAT